>NW_015387722.1:270549-286292 GCF_001527695.2 Protobothrops mucrosquamatus | reverse complement strand
AGCGTGTGCGTGCTCCCAGAACCCGATATGGTCCTCTGCTCCCGCCATATCTGCCCCTCCCACTGACCGTACTGATCACACCACCCTCTCTTAGCCCCCCAACCTCCCCCCTCACCATTCTAATGCCGCGTCCCTCAGACATGGCCGGCCTTGGCCTCAGGGAGACATTTCCTCTCCTTCTCTCCCTTTCCTCTCTTTTTCTCTTTCCTCTCCCCCTCTTTCCTCTCCCTCTTTATCTCTTTCTCTTTCCTCTTTCTCTCTCTTTCTTTCTTTTTCCTCTCTTCTTTCTCTTTCTCTTTCCTCTAACTTTCTCTCTCTCTTTCTGTCTCTTTCTCTTTCTTTCTCTTTCCTCTAACTTTCTCTCTTTCCTCTCTCTTCTCTTTCCTCTCTTTCTCTTTCCTCTTTCTCTTTCCTCTCTTTCTCTTCCCTTTCCTTTCTCTTTCCTCTCTCTTTTCTCAATCTTTTTTCTCTTTCCTCATTTTCTCTTTCCTCTCCCCCTTTTTCTCTTTCCTCTCCTCTCCTTTTCCTCTCTTTTTCTCTTTCCTCTCCCCCTCTCTTTCCTCTCCCTCTTTATCTCTTTCTCTTTCCTCTCTCTTTCCTCTTTCTCTTTCTTTTTCCTCTCTTCTTTCTCTTTCTCTTTCCTCTAACTTTCTCTCTCTCTTTCTGTCTCTTTCTCTTCCTTTCTCTTTCCTCTAACTTTCTCTCTTTCCTCTTTTTTCTTTCCTCTCTTTCTCTTTCCTCTTTCTCTTTCCTGTTTCCTCTTTCTCTTTCCTCTCTTTCTCTTCCCTTTCCTTTCTCTCTTTCCTCTCTCTTTTCTCAATCTTTTTTCTCTTTCCTCATTTTCTCTTTCCTCTCCCTTTCTTTCTCTTTCCTCTCCTTCTCTCCCTTTCCTCTCTTTTTCTCTTTCCTCTCCCCCTCTCTTTCCTCTCCCTCTTTATCTCTTTTTCTTTCCTCTTTCCTCTCTCTTCTCTTTCTCTCTCTTTCCTCTCTTTCTCTTTCCTCTTTCTCTCTTTCCTCTCTCTTCTTTCTCTTTCTCTCTTTCCTCTAACTTTCTCTCTCTTTCTGTCTTTCTCTTTCTCTTCCTTTCTCTTTCCTCTAACTTCCTCTCTCTTTCATCTCTTTCTCTTTCTCTTCTCTTTCCTTTCTCTTTCCCTCTTTCCTCTCTTTCTCTATTTCTCTTCTCTTTCTTTCCTCTTTCTCTTTCCTTTTTCTCTTTCCTCTTTCTCTCTCTCTCTTCTCTTTCTCTTTCCTCTTTCTCTCTTTCTCTCTCTCCCTCTCCCTCCAGGTTAGGAGAGAGAGAGAATGAAAGGCAGATGGCGCCGAACGGGCAGGGAAGGGGAGCAGGACGGGAGGCAGCGGCTCCAGTGGTGGCGACGGCGGCATGGCAGCGGCCACTGCGGCATCGTCGGGAGTCCATGCCGCCCCCAGCCTGGCCGCCGCGTCCTCAGCTGAATGGGTGGGGAGGGGGAGCAGGATGGGAGGCAGCAGCTCCCAGCCGCCACCCCATCGCGTCCTCAGCTGAATGGGCTGGGAGGGGGAGCAGGACAGGAGGCAACAGGTCCTGGCTGCCGCCCCATCGTGTCCAGGGAGGGGGAGCAGGACGGGAGGCAGCGGCTCCCGGCCGCCGCCCCCATCGCATCCTCAGCTTATATAAAGGAATAAAATAGAATACCTGTATTTTCCGACATATAAGACGACTGGGTGTATAAGACGACCCCCGACTTTTAAGACGTTTTTCAGGGTTTAGAAAGTCGTCTTATACGCCGGAAAATACAGTATATGATTGTTATATTCAGTTGTGGAGCCTGTTGTTTAGTGAAAAAAAATATTATCTCCATCCCCCTTCCCTGTTTATAGTCTAAAATATCATGTATATGTAAAAAAGGTGCAATAAGAATAAAGAATAAAGAAAAATAAACAATGTCAACAACTCAGAGCCAGATTGGATTGAGAAATTCAGTGCCTTATCTCTAATTTAAAAGAGTAATTTGGGAGTAGTAATAGATAACTTAATGCATTAATCATTTACATATAATGTAAATAATTTCCTATAACAACATTATTAATTAAGTTTAAAAAGCTTGTCAAATTTTATAAATCCTGACAGTAGGAATTGATAACTTACTCACTCATGCAGCCAAAGTGTAGCATACTTTTGCTATTAAGCCAACACAGTTTACCAAGTGAAAATATTTCCCAAAAATGTTGTGATAATATCTGGGAAGTTATATTTAAAGAGAAAAAACTTTGTATTGTATAGCTATGGAGACTACAGGAATTCCTTGACTTATAACCATTCATTTAGTGACTGTTGGAAGCTACAATGACACTGAAAAAAATGACTTAAGACCTGTTTTAAGATCATTTCAGCATCTGCATGGTCACATGATCAAAATTTGAGTGCTTGGCAACTGGCATGTATTTATGACAGTTGCACTGTCCTGGGGTCATCATTTATAACCTTTCCAACTGCCCTCTGACAAGCAAAGTCAATGGGGGAAGCATGATTCACTTAACTGCAATAATTTGCTTAACAACTTTGCAAAAAGGTCATAAAATGGGCTAGAATACACTTAACAACTGCCTTCTTAGCAACAGAAATTTTGGGCTTCATTGGTCTTAAGTCAAGGATTACCTATACATTTTATGGGGGGGGAGAAAGGATAAACCTGAAAATAGGTTTATCTGAAAGAGGTTCATAAAAATAAAATATTTACAAAGGAAAATTGAAGAACAAAACCAAGAAAAACTTTTTTAAAAAGCATATTGTAATAAAAATGTCTAAAATCAAACAGTATAAGTAGATTTATTTTTAAAAGATTATTCAATTTCCATATTTTTCACATAAATGTGAAAGACTGCATTAAGCCGTACTTATTTATACAGTAAAAGTGACCAAGATAAAAGATAAAAGTGAGTTTTTGAAAAATAAATAACTCTAAAAGCAACCTTCTAAAATAAATGACTATCTTTCATAATAAAGAATATATGGTCACTGTATTCATAGCACAATTTCTTGGATACACCTAACTCTGTATTCTGGATTCCAGTCATTAACATTGCATTCAATAGAAAATGGCCAATTCCAGGCCCTTTTGATTGATTTTCTTAGTTCCATTAAGAACAGCAAAATATTCTATTACTGTACACTTTGGTAGTAATACCTCTTTTCAAGTCCCTTTTTAATTGATATTGGAATGGAGCAATACAGCAAGGGAATCTTTATTGCATGTAAAATGATACTAATCCTAATTCTGGAACACTTTGCTGGAGTTATAAGGAGAAAAAAATGATTGAAACAATGATTAACTATTGTATATTAAATAATTTATTTGCAATGCAGAATTATTTAATATTTATATTTTACTACTTTCTTTCAGTTAATTCAAAATACCACAGGAGTATTTTTCTTTACCATACAATTTTATCTTTAGACTAAGTCTGTGAAGCAGATTGATTTGGAAATGTAATCAGCTGGTCTATGATTTGATATCTCTTACATCAAATAGCTAATATATAAGAATATCAGAGTTCTGTTAATTTCCATAATGTCTATAATATGCTTTATCTATTATATTACATCATCATTCAAACAAGAACAGATAAAAGAATGACAGAATAGAAGGTAGTGAAATTTCAGGATATAAACCAACTAAAACATTTCCAGTCCAGTAACATTCCACTCAACAGCAGTAATTATGAGAGGGATCTTGGAGTCCTAGTTCACAATCACTTAAATATGAGCCAGCAGTGTGCAGCAGCAGCCAAAAGAGCCAATGCAATCCTAGGCTGCATTAACAGAGGGATAGAATCAAGATCACATGAAGTACTGTTTATAAAACCTTAGTAAGACCACATTTAGAATACTGCATCCAGTTTTGGTCACCATATTATAAAAAAGATGTTGAGAGGCTCTGGAAAGAGTGCAGAAAAGAGCAATGAAGATGATTATAAGCCTGGAAGCTAAAACATACAAAGAATGGTTGCAGAAATTGGCTATGTCTAGACTTAAAGAAAAGAAGGACTAGGTGTGATATGATAGAGCAGGGGTGTCAAACTCAATTTCATTGAGGGCCGCATCAGCATTGCGATTGCCCTCAGGGGGCTGGGTGGGTGTGGCCAGGGTGGGTGTGGCCTACTGGGTGGGCGTGGATGGAGGGGTGTGACCTGCTGGGTGGGTCTGGCCAGCTCTACATCGTTCGCATCAAGGGTGCCTGTGGAGGCCTGGGCAGGAGTGGGATAGATCTGAGGGTCTTTGGCAGAAGGGGATGGGACCAGGGCAAGTGCCAAGGCATGGTCCACTGGAGAAACCTCACTGTTCCTCTCAGGCCATGCGGGGGGGGGGGGGCTTATGGAGCTAAGACTGAATGCGTTTCAGCATAGATGGCCACCACAAAATTGTACTTTGGCTCCCACCTGGCCTGGGCCAGGGCCAAGGCAGAGGGGGCCATTCCCTCACTGTTTCCAGGATGGCTCCGCGGGCCACATGAAACCACTTCGTGGGCCACATCCGGACCCCGGGCCTTGTGTTTGACATGTCTGTGATAGAGTGTTCCAATATTTGAGAGATAGCCACAAGAAAGAAGGGGTTAACCTATTTTTCAAAGCACCTAAAGGCATGACAAGAAACAATAGATGAAAACTAATCAAGAAAAGAAGCAATCTAGAACTAAAAAGAAATTTTCTAACAGTGAGAACAATTAACCAGTTGAACAGCTTGCCTTCAGAAGCTGAGGGTGCTCTATCACTGGAGGCCTTTAAGAAGAGATGGACAGCACTTGTCTGGAATGGTTTAGGTCAGTAGAGATCAATCCTTTTGACTTTCCAGGCTGGAAGTGGGGGAGAGGGGATGGTTCTGCATGAGTGGCGGGCGAGCACACATGCACAGCTTGCACAGATGGAGCTGCGCACGCTCATCCACTGCTTGCGCAAGTGGAGTTGTGTGCATGTGCGCTTGCCTGCCAGTTCCACAGCCTGGTTCCAAACAGGCTACAGCTCAGGAGGGGCCATGATATGGAGGTTGGGGACCTCTGGTATAGGGTCTCCTGCTTGAGCAGGGGGTAAGACTAGAAGACCTCCGAGGTCCTTCCGACCATGTTATTCTGACCATTTCCAGGCCTCTACTTCATCCCATGCTGCCACTGCCACTAAGAAATTCTGCCACAAGCTATGGCAGCAATATTCCATAAAGCCTTAATTGCCCTTTCCTCAAGGGTTCCACAGTATCTGTCCTGCACTACTGCCACACTGCTGCTGATGGGTGTGCCTGGCCTATTGAGGCACCTGCTGGCTTCACCAGACCTTCTTATTGGGGTCTAGGATAACTTGCCACAGCCAACCGGCCATGGCCATCTTGCTATGGCCAACTTGCCCTGGTCAATTCACCACAGGACAACTTGGCATGACCATCTCACCATGGGACAATTCAACACAGAATTAGCTCCTTTTATTGCTCATCAAAGCATTACAAGAGTTGGTAGTAATAGGAAAGATCTTCGCCTCAAGATAGTGCTGACAATGGCAGCCTCAGTTTTATACAATAAAACAACCCAAAGGGGAGAAAGGGGGCTCTCACTCAATTTGTCCCTAATGTCTATAGGAAGAGCCAGGACTGTCAAATATCAGTGGGAAGATTGTTTCAGAGAACAGGGTTAATCCCAGAGAAAGAATGCCTTCCTGATTCCATAAGAAATGCAAGTTTTAAAAGAAGGAATATGAAACATGTCCTCCCTGAGGGGTTGCATGATGGATAGATGTTCACAGAATAATGTGGTCCCTTGAATAATCAAGTCCTATGCCATGTAGGGCTTTAAAGATAAAATCCAGCACCTTGAATTACACATAAGGTTATCTAGGAAAAAGCCCAGATTGCACACCAGGACTGAATGGGGTAATGCCACTACATCTAGAATCAAAGATGGAAATGTTGCATATCCCAGATCTGAGAGTGCAAAACCCATAGCCACTCATTCTTGCAGGGCTGAGCTGTACCCTGTTCTTCTCTAATGAAACCCTCTCAGCATTCAGACACTGGGACAGAAGCTCAGCAGTTTGTTTCACTTAGATGGCTGGGGATGTAGATGTATAATTGGGTATCATCCTGAACTGACAGATATTCTCCCTCAGTGGGTTCATGTAGATATCAAAAAGGAAGGGAATAGGGGAGAACCCAGAGTTTAGTAAAGTGCCCTTTAATATTCTGAATATAAATGCTGAGAAGAGAAAAAGGATCACTGAACAAATAGGCTTGAAATATGTTCTCTATGTGCTAGAAATTTATTTAAAATATTGTGATAAACTAAAATCTGATCATAAGCCATATTTATATATTTTACTTGAAATGAAAACATGATACAAAATTTGACTTTTTAAAATTTGAATCACAATAATTGAATGTTCAAGTTTCTAACCACCAAAACTAAACTCAATCAATATATAAACATCAGGTATTTCAAGTTCTATCACAAAATTAGAAAGTTATCTTACCAATGTTAAATTACCACCCCTAATCAATCCATTTCCTTGATAAGAAATCCTTCTCATCAGAAAGAATATAACTTTCTTGCAAAAGGTAAATTCAGGTTCTAGTTTTTTATTAGAAAGAGTGGTTGGGAGTCAGACAGCCTATATGTATAAATATATCAATACAGTATCTAAGAACACCTTCTTCTCTTGGATGGATATCTCAAGTCTCTACAATTTCAGAAGGAAACTTGAATACAAAAGCAGACATTTATTAATAAAATTGGGTCAAGAAAAAAGAAAGAAGAAACAATATTAAATAAACTGAGAATCAGGATGTTTAGTTTTGACTTTATGACATAAATGGGGCGTTGTCTTACCTGAACGCCTTTTCTCAGCATGATGATGGAGAATCCACGAATGGGTTTAGACTGTCTTCCTGCCCAATTAGACTAAGTCTGACAAAGTAGCCACACCTCCTACTGGGCCCAAGCACCTCCCAGACACGATGAAGGCGAAGCTATTGACGATAGTCCGATGTGTTGGCTCCCTTACCCCTAACACAGGCCCTGACGGACCTAAAGGGGTGGGTGTGGATTCTCCATTATCATGCTGAGAACAGGCGTTTGGGTAAGACAATGGCCCTTCTCCAGCATGAGGATGGAGAATCCACGAATGGGACATACCAAAGCTACCCTGTCCCTATGGGAGGGAATCGGTCTGGGCCTTTGTCCCACTTGATGGTACCACCTGCTGGAGCACTCTCCGGCTGAATGAAGCTTCCGCAGAGACGAATCTATCTAGCTTGTAATGCCTCACGAATGGGGAAGGCGAGGACCAGGTCACCACCCTAAAGATATCCCCAATGGATGCCTGTGATGCCCATGCTGCTGATGTTGCAGCGCTGCGGGTGGAGTGAGCGGTGATATGGCTTGGAACTGACAGGGAATGCAACTGGTACGCTCTTGCAATGCACACCTTGATCCACCTGCCTATCGTTGAAGACGAGACCTTCTGTCCCATGGAAGAAGGTTGAAAGGAAATAAAGAGCGCTTCCAACTTGCGAAAGGCTGAAGTTCGCTTGAGGTAATGGTGCAACGCCCTTCGAACGTCCAAGGTGTGCCATTGGCACTCTAACGCGTGAGATGGTCGACGGCAAAAATTTGGGAGAATCACCTCCTGTGATCTGTGGAACAAAGAATTTACTTTCGGTATGAAGGACGGATCTAGTCGGAAGAGCACCCTGTCATTGTGAAAAACGCATAGGTCCTCTCTGACAGAGAGAGCAGCTAGTTCCGAGATGCGTCTGGCCAACATGATGGCTATGAGGAAGGCTATCTTCATGGTTAAGAAATGTAGTAAGCTTGTCTTGATGGGCTCAAACGGTGGCGAGGTTAGGGCCTGCAAGACCCGTGGGAGCTCCCAAGAGGGATAACGATGAACCACGGGTGGCTTGGTGTTGGTCGCCCCCTTGATAAAGGACCGCACCATGGGGTGCTCAGCCAATGGCGTTGAATTGTCACATGCAAGCACCGTGGTTGAGCCGCCACCTGCCTGCGGATGGTATTGGGTGCCAAGCCCTTGTTGAGCCCTTCCAATAAATACTCAAGGATTTTCGGAATGGTGATGGTCGAGAAATCGAGGTGGTTCTTTGTGCACCAGTGACAAAAGTTCTCCCATGAAGAATCATAGATCCTGTTGGTTGATGGGCATCTGGAGGCCTGAATCATGGAGATTACCCCCGCCGAATAGAACTCTCGGGTCAGGAGCCGCCGTTCAAGTGCCAGGCAGCTAACTGGAGCCACTGAGGGTCCGGGTGCTGCAGAGCCCCCTGGCTGAGTGCCACACGATCTGGAGGAATCCTCCACTGCGGGGAGATGGAAAGGCTCACGAGGTCGGCAAACCATGGCCGTCTCGGCCAGTGCGGAGCAACTAATAACACCTCTGCCTGCAGTATCCTCCGGATAACGACTGGGAGCAAAGGGAGAGGGGGGAAGGCATAGAGCAGGCCCTCGGGCCATGGACTGCGGAGGGCGTCCGCCTGCTCTGCCCCTGGGGCTGGGAACCAGGAGAAAAACCTCGGGAGCTGGGCATTCACCAGGGAGCCAAACAGGTCCAACACTGGAAGTCCGAACCTCTCCGAGATCTCCCTGAATAGATCGGGATGCAGGTGCCACTCTGAGTGGTCCATTGTCGACCTTCTCAAGGAATCCGCCTGCTGGTTTGCCTCCTCTGAGATGTGCTCTGCTTTGAGGGAGGAGAGGTTGGTCTCTGCTCAAGTATTCAGCAGCTGGGCCTCGGTCATGAGGGACCTGGACTGAGTACCCCCCTGCCGGTTCACATGGGCTTTCACTGCCACATTGTCTGTGAGCACTAGGACATGTTGTCCCGCCACCCTTTCGCTGAAGTGGCGCAGTGCCAGATGTGTGGCTGAGCTCTAGCCAGTTTATGTTGTGCTTGAGGTCTGACTGTGACCATCGGCTCTGAGCTAACTGTGAGTGTAGGTGTGCCTCCCAGCCGAACAGACTGGCTTCCGTCGTTAGGGTAAGCCTGGCTGGTTCCTTGAATAAAGAGCCTTTGGCTACCGCTGGGGAGGTCCACCACTGAAGGGACTCTAGGGTTTGAGGCTGAACAATTACCCTCTGGTTGGAGGAGCTGGTGCCCTGTCTCTGAAATGGGAGCAAGAACCATTGAAGGGTTCTGGAGTGTAGCCTGGCCCATGGCACTATCCCCATACAAGAAACCATCTTTCCTAACAGTTGGGAAAGTGTGGCCAGTGTGACCACACGCTCCCTTCGTATATGCCTGATCAGGGCCCGGATGCTGTCCCGATATTCCAGCGACAGATAGACCTTGCAGAGATTGGTGTCTATGATCGCGCCTATGTGAAGGAGGTGGGTTGAAGGTTCTGTCTGACTCTTTTGGAAATTCACCGAGAACCCGTGGTCTTGAAGGGTCCTGATGGACAAGGCCAAGTCCACCCAAGCCCTCTGCAAGGAGGTGGACTGGATGAGGATGTTGTCCAGGTAACATTGGATCCATATTGGGACCAGACTTAGGTGAGCGGCCAGGGCTGCCAAGATCTTGATAAATACTCTTGGAGCGGACGAAAGACCGAATGGTAGAGCCTTGTACTGGTAATGATGGTTCACGTAACAGAACTTGAGGAATCTTTGATGGTAGGGGAGGATGGGGATGTGAAGGTTTGCCTCCGTGAGGTCGATAGACGTTAGGAGATCGCGCCTTCTGATGCTGGCCAGAATGGACTGAAGTGTCTGCATCTTGAACATTTTGTAGACGAGATGAGAGTTTAGTCCCTTCAGGTCTAGTATTGCTCTCCATCCTCCCGAAGCCTTTGGAACAACGAAGAGGATGGAATAGAACCCCCTTCCCAGTTGTCCCGCCGGCACTGGTTCTATGGCTATGATTTCTAGAAGGTGATGAATGGCTTCGCTCATGAGCCCTGCTTTGACCAGATTTCTGGGAGTTGGGCAAGAAATGAATTGTTCTGGGGGATGGGATGAAAACTCGAGTGGAAGGCCACACCTGATGGTGTTGAGCACCCAGGCGTCCCATGCCTCCCATGCCCCGAAAGGGCTGCTTGGCCTGGAATGGCTGTCGAGGCCTGGGAGCGGGACGCTCCAATTGGCGGTCAGGTCTGGAGGGAAAAGGGTGAGGAGGCTGAGCCCATTCTGGTCCTGATCCTGAATGAAACGGCGGCCTACAGGACTCCAGATTGGACTTCCTGTCCGGCCTTCTGTTAAGGGGGGCCAATACCTTATGCTTGTCCTTGTTTTCCACCAAGTACGGGTTGAGCGCCTCTCCAAATAGTTGCCCACCATGATAGGGGCCGGATGCCAGGTGCCACTTTGATTTTAAGTCCGCTCGCCACAGGCTGTGACGTTAGAGGCTATGGATTGGGATGAGAATCTGGTGGCGTGTAGTGATGCGTCTGCCATGTATTCCGATGTGGCCACTAAGTTACCCAGATTCTGGTGAGCACGAACCTGGTCCGGGGGAATCATGGCTTGGAGCTCTCGAAGCCATATAATGGAAGTCCTGGCAAAGAAGGAGGTGGATGTGGATGCCTTCACCGACCATGCCGAGGCTTGGTGAGACCTGTGTAAGGAAAACTCAGATTTTCTGTCCTCTGCTTTTTAGGCCTCAGCCATGTCCCAACACAGTGGAAGAAGAAAAAATCGGTGTTAGCGACTCATCAACGGTCAGAACTTCCAAGAGCTCCGACAAGGCTGGGGCGACATTAAATAACTTTTTGTCCGTTCCCCCCAGTGATGGGAGGGTGCCAGGAGTCCCCCATTGCTTTTGAATGGTGTTCATGAAGAAGGGGGACACAAGGGATATGTCTTTCCATAATTGTGGGCTCAGAGAAAAGGGGCTTTGAGTCCTGGCTGGTGGAAGGAACCAGTTGCGGCTCCTGATCCGGGCAAATTTTGGCCGAGGTAGTTGCCTTCAGGAGAAGTGACTCAAACAACCCTGGGTCGAATAGACCAACAAAGGGAGAGGGGTCCGGAGCTGACTCCTCATCTTCGGATAATTGGATGTCCATTGACCCATACTCCTTGGGACCTGAGTCTCTGTCCTGAGAGGAGTGATCGGACGAGACAGATTCAGGATATCCCGGGGCTTCTGCCCAGCAGTGAGAAGGAGTCGTGGGTGTCACAAATTCTGGCCTGGGCCTCTGGTTGAACAAGGAGGCCATGCCCTGGGCAAACGCTTGAGCGAGTAATGCCTGCAGCTACTCTGGCCACACCCCTTGAGGTTCAGTAGAACGAAGTCCGGCCGCTGTTGGTGTGAATGTGGCCTCTGGCACCGATTGGACCCTGGGTGAAGGGGCCACCCATTGGGGGCTTGGCTCCTGATTGAGAGGCGGACCTTCTCCCTGCCTGGCTTCACCTTCTGGGGACCAGGCTCATTGAACTAGAGAACCGGATGGGGCTAGCTGTGGGTTAAATAGTGAACCTTCGTGTGGGATTGGTCTGGGAGCAGAGCGTTGGGTATGATTGTGATCCCAGATACTGGAAAGAGCCAGTAATTGCTCTGGACTATGGTGGCCACTGGACCAGTATTGGCCACTCGTGCACCAAAATGCTCCTGATGGCTATCGATGCCTGAGAGCGCACTGATGGTGCAGTGGTCAGGCTGATGGGGCGGCCAAAACCACAATTTGGCGAGTGCCGGCACACACGTCCCTTTGTTAGTGACAGCAAGTCACCTCTCCCTGCACACTCTGATGTTGTGAAGTTTAGCTATGGCTAAAGGCCTGAACTGCAGTGATCTGTGGGATCACAGGCTAGGGTCCTCTTGATCCCTTGATAGGTATCTCGAGGGAAGAGGAATAGAAAGTTTCAGGGATTGATACTACCTGTAGGAGCTCGCCCCCTGGACTAATTCTTTCCTACGCAGCCTGCCTTTGCTGGAAGGGGTTAGCTGGAGGCCAGGCTGGCCTAAGGCTGATCCAAGATGGCGGCCGCCAGACAGGGGCCCCAACAGAGCTCCCTGAGCCTGCTGGACTTGAGTGCCGGATCAGGGCCGAAAAACCTAATATCCCCACTCGCCGATCAGCTGGCCTCTGGTTGAAGCGGCAAAAAAATTTTTTCCAAAGAAAACAAGGCTGTGCTGGCCACGTGGTCCCCAAAATGGCAGCCGCGACTCACGCGCCAAGAGCGGGACCGCAGCGGGGGCCTTGGGGCTGAGGCTCAGCTGACCGACCCTCTGCTGGCCTAGCAATGTCGCCCCTTTTCCTTGCTGGGCCCGTGGCATTGGGCGCAAAGGAGGCTGACCGCGCGGTCCAAAAATGACGGCTGCGATCAGCAGGCCAAAAACGAGACCGCAGCGGCGGCTTGAGGCTGGCATTCAGCGGGCCGACTCTCAGCTGGTCTGAGACCTGCATAGGCTGACCGCGCGGTCCAAAAATGGCGGCCGCGATCAGCGCGCCAAAAACGGGACCGCAGTGGCGTCTTGAGACCAGCGTTTAGCTGGCCGACTCTCAGCTGGCTTGAGGCCTGGGTTTGGCTGTCCTACCTTCTGCTGGCTTAGCGAAGGCCTTCCATTCCCTGCAGGGAACACTGAGCCCAGCACTTTGAAATTAAATTTAAATAGTCTGGGGCAATTTGGTGAGAAGAAATAAGGCCATTTGGGGCAGCGCTGATCCCAGCGCTATAGATTAAGGTAGAAAATCCACGAAGGGGGAAAAGGAAAGTTACAACCTGTCCAGATGTCTGATAAAGGAGCCAACCACAATCGTATCCTGCTGGGCTGAAGACTAAGTCGTGTCTGGGAGGTGCTTGGGCCCAGCAGGAGGCGTGGCTACTTCGTCATATTTAGTCTAATTGGGCAGGAAGACAGTCTAAACCCATTCGTGGATTCTCCATCCTCATGCTGGAGAAGTGACTAGTTCTCATATTTATAATGTAAGAGACAGATAAAGAAAATGCATTATTTTCACTGCAGCTGTTCTTCCTTCTCCCCCCACAAATGTTTGACAGGAAAGCTACAAAATGTTATCTCAGGCCATTCATCTGAATAGGCTTACTACAACTGAGCTGGGTTTCAGTTCTGAATGAAAATAAACCCAAGGTCGATTTTCAGAATACATTTAGATTGCACTTAAAAAAGCTTTTGTAAAATGTTTTCCATAAAGGCTACTAGAGACTGATCTAACTCTGCATTAAAGGTTATCCAAAAATCTTAAATTATTTCCACATAATAATAAATTTCATCTTGGAGAAACATTCATCTTACAGGTCTTCCCCCCCTCCCTGTGTAATTCTGATTTGGAAATGTACCCAAGGCAGCTACCCTTGAAAAGCATTCAGAAGATACAACTCCTGGAGAGTTAAGGTGGCACCAATAGTTTTTGGAGCCCCTAGAGTGGCCCATATTACACCACTATTTCTGCACGTGCAATTTGTTTCAATGCAATTCAAGGTGTTGGTAATCACCTTTAAAGCCCTACAAGGCATTGGTCTAGGCCAGAGGGCACCAAGGACCAGTTCTGTGAAGAGAGGTTTTTCTGCGGACCAGAGGGTGCATGGTTTTGTGTGTTGCCTGCATCCTGCGGATGGGACTTTGTTTGTTTGTGTGGCCCAGTTGCTGGCATTCTGTGGCCCGGTACTGATCCATGGACCAGAGGTTGGGGAATCCTGGTCTAGGCCACTCGAGGAACCTTCTCATTCCACTGAAACTGGTCTGCCCCACTGGTGCTGACAGAGAAGGCATGCTGTGTACCTCATTGGTCAGGCAATTCTAATTGACAGGATCCAGACAGCCTTCTCTGTCAAGGCCCCAGCCCTTTGGAACATCTTGCCCCCCTGAGATGAGACTGACAACCTCCTGACTTCTGCAAGAGCCTGAAGACCTGGCTCTGCCAATTGGCTTTGGACCCTACTGAGGAAATATCACACTGGAGGTGGTTGATAGACTAAGAGCAGTTTTCCCCCTTCCCTCTACATTCTGCTCTCTCCCTACCCATCTTTTAGTTATAATCTCTATTTTATTGTGTATGTATGCATGCATGTATAATTTTATTTATTTTTTAAAATATGCTTTATGATTTTTAACATACACCTTAATATTTGGTAAACATTGTGTTGTCTGGGTTAGTGTTTAAAAAACAATCAATAACAATTAATTTCTATAATTCGATAGTACATATATATAGTCCAAGTAAATCAAGCTTTATTTGATTTCCTCTTCTTCCAATAATATTCTCTTTTGCCAACCTTAAATTAATACAGTTCTTATTTAAATAAATGACAATTAAATATAGACATTTTTCTCATGTTTCTGCAAATAATAACCACATCAATATAAAGCTTTTTTCTGCTGATCATCTTAATTGCCTCGTCATAAATCCGGTTTACAAAATTCTTATTTATTTCCCCACAATATTCAAAGCATTCTTACTGGTTAGGATTTTCTCAAACTGAGTTACACTTAAGTATTTAAGTCTTTTTTCTCATACAAGCCATCACATTTTTACATTTCTCATATCTTAAAGAAAAATAAGAAAAAAAAGGCAAAACAGAGAAAACATTTCTGTTATATAAACCATCCCAATATTTTTATATTTCTCATGTCAAAAAACCAAATACAAAATAAAAAAGAAAGAAGGCATACTATGTTACTTCAGGGGTTCATCAGTCTTAAACTAATTTTCATTTATATTCAAAATCTTTCTATTTCTTTAACAGATTCAAACAAATGTTTAATTTTTAAATATTCCCTCTAGTAATTCTCATCATCTAATTTCTTAATTCTCACTTTAGCCTTTTTTTTTTTGCCCAACATTTTTCCTGTTCAATATGCTTCGTTGAATCAAAGAATCTTCCCATAATCTTATAAATATTGTTGCAGGGACAAGAGGCAAAACAGCTAAGATGTTTTTATAAGAAGGTTTTGCCCCTTTGCATTCATTGAAAATCTTTTCCTGTCTTGATTTTATTTATTATTATTTTTCTCTCAAGTTCTCGTAATTCTCCTGGCAAAATCCATTTTGCCAAATCTTTTTTCTTGTCCTCAAACTTATTTTGTAACCTTAAAGCAGTGGTAGTCAACCTGGTCCCTACTGCCCACTAGTGGGCGTTCCAGCTTTCATGGTGGGCGGTAGGGGTTTTGTCTGATACTGAAGCACTTTCCTTTTTTAAAAAATTTAATTGACTTTTTAAAAATATTTCATAGCATTATTTAAAAACATTTTCATTAGGTTTTCATAAAATTCCCCGTGACAATTTAAATTTCTGAAAATATACTATTTGTATCGCCCGCGCATAAGTTTAGTTCACGTTATGTAAGTGAAATTAAATGGCGCTATAGTGCGACCGCAAACAAAAGAGCCTCGTCTCAGAATAGCTCGCGCATCTCCCCCCACACCACCCAGCTGTAACAGACAAGCAGAGCTGGTAGCTGGCGCCCCCCCAAACCTAATCCACGATGCGCAAGAGGCATGTGCAGACGACGATACACAGCGCAGGCTCTTTTCTTTGCGGTCGCACTGGTCAGTACGCAATTAGATTTGTGAGAGTGAGCACGTGCCTACAGCTTCAAACAAAATATTGTGAGCCCATGTCTCAAAAAAAGAAATACGCTCGTGGCTATTTGCCAGAGTATCTGAAGATGGGTTTCATAGAATCTGTTGTAAATAAAAAACATCCAATGTGTTTATTGTGTCATAAAACATTATCCAATGAGGCAATGAAGCCAAGTCGATTGCGAGAACATCTTTCTACAAAGCATCCAAATGATAATGGCAAGCCCATTGA
>NW_015387722.1:265210-269363 GCF_001527695.2 Protobothrops mucrosquamatus | reverse complement strand
GAGCCATTGGCCGTCGCCGTATCAGGCCGCCGCCGCATCCGGCCGCCGTTCTTCCTGGCCGTTCTTCCTGGCCATTAGGCCCCGAAACGTCCGGTCGGCGATTTTCCCAGCCGCCAGGCCCCAAGTCCTCCGGCAGCCAGTACTCCCGGCCGCCAGGCCCCGCATCGCCAGGCCCCGCGTCGGCCGGCCGCCGGCCCTCTCGGATTCTTGTGGAATCAGGCTTTAGTGCTGTTAATCATATTATGACCAAAGAAAGAAACCGCCTGAATATTTCCGAAAGAGGAGACCTTTGTTTGTTCCTTACAAAAATTGAGCCAGATATCCAGTATTTAGTTTCGCAGCATCCGCCTCAGGGATCTCATTAATAATTTAATTAATTAAATGTAATTTCATCAGACTTCATGCTTCTATGTATGCAAAGTTTAAATAAAAAGATAGATTTAACTACAGTAAGTTGTTTTATAAAGATTTATTCTGCCAAACTTAGCGAAAGTCCGACATAAAGTATTTGGTAATTATTATTATATGCTTTAACTTGCTGTAACTCTGCTTTATAAATTTTATAAAGTAAAGTTACTTCCCTACTTTATAAATCACCATTACTGTGGAACCGGTGGGCGGTTAGAAAATTTTACTACTAACAGAGATACAAAAGTGGGCGGTAGGTATAAAAAGGTTGACTACCCCTGCCTTAAAGTGTAATTTGTCTTTTCCACGTCCATAGTTTCCTGTAATTTTTTTTCCATCTGGGTTGTCATACTTCCTTGTATTGTTAAATTCCATCTTGAAATCTCTCTCCTGTGTCTCGTATTCAGCTGTCTGTTTTTTCTACTCACTCTCTGTTTTCATTTTCTGGGAATTTTTATGTTGTAAAGTTAAATTAGAGATGTGTTCATTTATGTTTTCAAAGTTATTTTTAATTTCCTTGTGGTTTGAGATTGTTGTTTGGATTAGTTGCAACATAGCATAGATCTCCCTTCTGGAAAGTATTTGTTTTTTCTTGGTATATTCTTTCTGCAGATCTTTGGTTTTCCATGATAACCCAAATTCAGGGTTTTCCTTTCTCTGCAGACAGCTTTATAGTCACAGTTGACTTAGTATTTGTAATCCAGAAAGGTCAATTTTTTTTTTTTAGAGTTTATAATTCTCACCTTGTAGATGTCCCAAAATGTTTTCTTTTTTATCACAGCTGTTCTGTTATTAAGACACTGAAGATCACCAAAATCAAACTGATCTTTTCCTGGGCTTTGCCAGTCCCTGTAATAGAGCAGCTACTGTTGTATATTTTCATCCACTACTAGATGTCAGCACCAGTTCTTTCAGTAATAGATAATTATTTACTTCTATTTTCATGATATAAAAGGAAAATCTTAACAGATTCCACCAATTTCAAACTTATCCAAATTAAGTCTTATATTCTTTTTATTTCAATATATTTCTGTTTCTCCTGAAAAGTTTAATTCAACATTTTTGTCTGCAGGAGGGTGGGGCAAAGGTCCCCCTCCTTCTCACTTTTGGACGGTTTTTGCTAGTGACGTGGCTGTGGGAGCTGTGCTATTGCAGGCAAACACTGAGGGGAATTTACAGTCGTGTGCTTATACATCCAAAAAGTTAACAGAGACTGAGGGGAGGTGGGCAGTCTGGAAGAAAGAAGCATTTGCAGTGTGATGGGCATTTGGAGGCATTTCCTTGAAGGATCTAAACAACCTTTTGTATGTGGACTGATCACAAGAATCAAATTTTAACATATTGGAATGTGGAAGTAATTGAGCTCCATTTAGTGCTTGGATGGCATCCCCTGTGAGTTTATGGAGGGGGGCATTTTTCATTTCCCTGGCTTTGGGGCTTATTGTCCAGGCGGTGAGTAGTGAAGACATTGCGGGGCTGTCTATTGCAGCGGTTCTCAACCTGTGGGTCGTGACCCCATTTGGGGTCGAACGACCATTTCACGGGGTCGCAGTCCACCATTTTTTTTACCCTTTTCCTTAGCTGTGCTACTCCCTCTGCTTGGCGGCAGCCTGCATGCACGAACTTTACCAAATGTGCCCTGCAGGAGGCGTGTGAAGAACGCAGGCGCAGAGCAAGGCCCAGCCCTCCCCAGGGACTCATTTCAGATTTACGCCGCAAAAGTTTTTCTCGCGCAGAGGAGAGAGGAAAAACAATTGTGGAACACTCAAGAATCCCTTGCAAGGCACCAGGTACCTTGGTGCTTATTTCCTAATGCCTTCTCCCCCCCGTGTTTTCTGCTCCACCCCGAATTCGCCTCCCTTCCACTCTCCTTAAGCAGCCATTTATGGTCTTAATACAGCCCTCAGTCTGTCTCCCTTTCCACACCCCCTAAAAGTCTTCATTCAGGCAGGTTTCCAGAGGTCGGCTGGCAGGATGCAGGTAAACCCTCCCCCCTGTCCTGCTGCCTCCCATGATGCTGCTCCGCGTCCCGTGCCTCCATGCCTCAAGCCCCCGTGTCACAGAACTGCTGGCGTTATGCTTGGGCAGAAGACTTTTTCTTTTACAAATGGGGCGGGTGGGCAGGCAGGACCCCACCCGCCGAGTCGCCGCCTCTCCATCACCCTCCGCCAGCTGGCTCCGTCGCCAGACCTCCTAGCTTACAAGCGCAGGAGTTCGGCGCTGCGGCAGCCTCCCCTTCGCCCTCCGCACCGGCCAAAGCTTTGCCTGACAATCCAGCTGACCGGCGCAGGTCCAGGGCCGGAATGCCCGGGGAGGGGGGCAGGCTCTGGCAGAGAGCCTGGTGGAGAGCCAAGCGGCATCACCTCCGGGGCCTCAGAAGCTGCACGGAGGATCCGCGCGCCGAGCCGTCACCTCCCCACCGCCCTCAACGCCAGCTGGCTCCGTCGCCGGACCTCCCAGCTGACAAGCGCAGGAGTTTGGCGCTGCGGCGGCCTCCCCTTCGCCCTCCGCACCAGCCAAAGCTTTTCCTGACGTTCCAGCTGACCGGCGCAGGTCTGGGCGGTGGGGAGGTGATGGCTCGGCGGGCATGGTCTTGCCTGGCCGCGAATGTCGGGCCCACCCACGCCATCTGTAAAAGAAAAAAATCTTCCACCCAAGCATAACTTTTAAGGATTTTAAGGATCTTTGAGAGGGAGAGAGAAATAGAGAGAGGGAGCTGAGCTGAGCCGGTCCTCACGCCTCCTGGTTGCCTGGCTGCCCTCCGCGCCGTGCCGGAGCCTCCCCCCCACCCGGCCCACCTCCCTCGCCGTCGGAGGCCGCCTTGGCCCTCTGGTGCCCGGCGCAGCCCTGGGGCTGGCGCAGCTCCTTCCCGGCTCGCCGGGCTCCGGGTCTCAGAAGCGGCCAGGCGGCAGGGAAGAGGGCGAGGCAGCGGCGATGCCCTCATGTGCGTTGGAGGCCAGCCAGCTGGCCTGGGAGGGGAGAAGTGGTGCCTTCCGAGCGGGAGCTGGTGCTCCGGCTGCGCCCCTCTCGTGTGCGACGAATCGGGGAAGGGTTTGGTGGTGAAGGGCTGTGCGGTGTGGAAAGGGGCTCCCACGACCTCACCGCTGCGATGGCGCTTAGGAGGCTGGACGCACGGGCAGGTCCCGGAGGGGCAGCTGGGAGAGGGCAAGAGGTGCCGGGATGAGGATGGAGGGCTCCAGGTTGGCGGGCGCGAGAGGACGGCCAGCGGCTCCGAGGCGCGCAGATCCTCCGCGTGGCTTCTGAGGCCCCGGAGGTGACGCCACTTGGCTCTCCGCCAGGCTGTCCGCCAGAGCCTGCCCCCCTCCCCGGGCAATTGTGCGGAGCTGCTTGTGTGTCCTTGGCAGCGCCTGCAGGCAAGGCTGTGTGCCCAAGCCGAAACGCCGCGCTTTTCCTACCACTTCTCCTCCCGTTGGTCAAAGAGGCAGACGCGATTTCCCTTTCCCTGGTTCTTTTCATCTGCGCTGGAAAGGACAATTTGGGCTATTTTATTACCGGTACCTGTTGCTTGTTTTATTACTTGTTGCTTTTGCTGAACCAGGGAAAATTGGTTAAAGTGATTTTCAGGAGCTGCAGAATGCCTCCAAGTAAAGCCGCAGCAATTACCCGGCCAATTTTCCCTGCTAGGGCATCTGTGTGTGTCTCCAGACCTTACTGGACTACCATCCCCAGCAGCCCTAAAAAGCACTGTGGAAGAGTGAGGAATGCTGGGAGTTGCAGTTCATCA
>NW_015387722.1:261509-264586 GCF_001527695.2 Protobothrops mucrosquamatus | reverse complement strand
TTCCTTCCTTCCTTCCTTCCTTCCTTCCTCCTTCAATCTCCATCTCCTTCCTTTCCCCTTCAATCTTCCTTCCTTCCATCTCCATCTCCATCCCTTCCCCTTCAATCTCTCTCTCCTTCCTTCCTTCCCCCTTCAATCTCCTTCCTTCTCCATCTCCTTCCTTTCCTTTTCAAACTTCCTTCCTCTTCCCTCCCTCCCAACATTTTTGAGCAAGGAACAGTAAGCTTTTCCAGCGAGCATTGCTATATTGTTTTTGTGATTAATCACTATGCTTTAATTATGTTCAATTCATAACAATGAAAATACACCCTGCATATCAGATATTTACATTACTATTCATAACAGTAGCAAAATTACAGTTATGAAATAGCAACGAAAATAATTTTATGGTTGGGGGTCACCACAACATGGTGGCCATGCCCACTTGGTGGCCACACCCACTTGGCCATACCCCTGGCACCCAGCGATGTATAAGTGGTTGGGGGTCACCACAACATGGGGAACTGTATTATGGGGTCGCGGCATTAGAAAGGTTGAGAACCACTGGTCTATTGCCTCTTCTGGGAGGCTTAGTAGAGCAATTCATATCCTCTCTGCAATAGGAACACAGGGTGATCGCTATGTGCCTTTGCCATTCTTCTGCTCCAGAGGCCTGTCTGACCTCCAATTTGCATCGGCTCTTCAGCATCCAAATCCAAGGTGACAGGGAGGCTCAGGGTTGTGACAGGAGGAGTCAGCTTTGTTAGCCACTGGCTGAGGCTGCCAAAAAATGCTTTAAGTTCTGTGAGTCGAGACTTACCTATTATAGCGGATAGGTAGAAGTCCTGTAAGTTGCAACGAATACCTTATTGTATCAGTTGGGTGATTATGGCCCAGCTGAGCCTCTACTTAAATTGTGCTCTTAAGGCTGGCTCATTTCAATCCAAATCTGCTGCAATGAGCTTGAAATTTTCAGTGTATGCTCTCATAGAGTTGTTGACTTGGTGGAGTTGGTAGATGTGTTGTTCAGCAGTTTTTATCTGAAGTGTTCTCCAAATCTAGTGAGGAAGTAACTATTCAGGAAGTTTAGAGGTTTAGAAAAACCTTGTAGCTTCAGATATCCTTAGGTCTAAAATAACTGAATATTTGACATAGAATGAAAAGAATATGTATAACATCTGAATAAATACATACAAATACATATACATATGTTTTATGATGCTATGTTTTGCATTATATGATATAGCTCCAAGCTTTAAAAAAAAGGGGGGGAAACAGATCCAGGAAACTACAGACCAATCATTTTGATATCAATACCTGGGAAGATCCTGGAAAAGATAATCAAGCAACAGATCTGCAAATACCTAGAAGCAAGCAAAGTTATAACCAGAAGCCAACATGGATTCATCAAAAACAGATCATGCCAAACAAATCTTATTTCATTCTTCAACAAAGAGACTAAATTAGTGGACCAGCATAATACACTTGGATTTCAGCAAGGCATTTGACACAGTAGACCACAACCTACTTCTTGGTAAATTAAAAAAATGTGGGATAGACAATATCACCACTAGATGGATTTGTAACGGGTTGACAGATCAAACTGACATGTAGTCTTCAATGGAACTACATCTACATGGAAGGAAGGAAGCAGCAGGTTCCATCTTAGGCCCAGTACTCTTCAATATCTTCATAAATGATTTAGATAAGGGAATAGAAGGGGAACACATCAAATTTGCAGACAACACTAAACTGGCAGGAATAACCAACACCCCAGAAGACAGGCACAAGATCCAGATAGATGTCGACAGACTTGAACACTGGGTCCTATCTAACAAAATGAAATTCAATGTAGAGAAAAGTAAGTTTTTACACTTAGGCAAGAAAAACCAAATGTACAGTTACAAATTAGGTGGCTCAATAGCAGTAACTGTGAGAAGATCTTGGAGTCCTAGTGGATAATCACTTAAATATGAACTGGCAGTATGCGGCAGCAGTCAAAACAGCCAATGCAACCTTTGGTTGTATAAACAGAGGGATAGTATCAATATCATGTGAAGTATTAATACTGCTTTATAAAGCCTTAGTAAGATTACACTTACACTACTGCATCCAGTTTTTATCAGCATATTATAAAAAAGATGTAGAGACTCTGGAAAGAGTGCAGAAAATAGCAACAAAGATTAGGGGGCCGGAGGCTAAAACATATGGAGAATGATTGCAGGAATTGAATTGGTCTAGTCTAGTAAAAAGAAAGACAAGAGATGACATAATAGCACTATTCCAATATTTGAGTGGCTGTCAGAAAGAAGAGCAGGGCAATCTATTTTCCAAATCTCTGGAAGGCAAGACAAGAAACAATGGAAGGGAACTAATTAAGGAGAGAAGCAATCTAGAAGTAAGGAGAAATTTCCTGACAGTGAGAACAATCAATCAGTGAAACAATTTGCCTCCAGAAGTCGTAGGTGCTCCATCACTGAGGACTTTAAGAAGAGACTGGACAACCACTTGTCTGGAATGGTATAGGGTCTCCTGCTTGAGCAGAGGGTTGGGCTAGAAGACCTCCAAACTACTTTCCAACTCTGTTATTCTGTTATTAAAATATGGATTATTTCCAAGTATTTCTTAGTTCTTTTAATGATATTCCAGTGGTTATTAGCTAGCTTGAAGCACTTCTATTTAATTCACACATTACATGAGAAGTTTATTATTAAGTATCTTTTAAAAAAATTCTAATTAATTTAGGGAGATGATTTGGACAACAAGACTATATATAGACATCAACTTTGGGGATTTTATTTTTCAAATACTTTCAAATGATTATGTTTCCTTATTTTGCTCTATAGATCTAACAGCCATTTCAAAGTTATTTAAAAGAGAATAATAACCCCCCCTCCCCTCTGGATGGGGAGGAACAGACTCAGGCTCAACCCTTCCAAGACTGAGTGGCTGTGGCTGCCGGCGCCTCGGCATAGTCAGCTGACTCCATCGCTGACTATAGGGGGCGAAATTTTGGCCCCCTCAGAGAAGGCCCGCAACTTGGGAGTCCTCCTGGATCCACGGCTGACATTGGAAGACCATCTGTCGGCCGTGACCAG
>NW_015387722.1:251401-261075 GCF_001527695.2 Protobothrops mucrosquamatus | reverse complement strand
ATTGGAAACACAGCTGGTAATATTTGGTTTTAATTCGGCTTTTATCGGGGTTTATTTTTTGTATTTCTGTATTTTTGTATTTTGCATTTTTTGTATTGTGTGTATATTATTTGTTTTTAATATGCTGTGAACCGCCCTGAGTCCTATGGGAGAAGGGCGGTATACAAATTAAATTATCTATCTATCTATCTATCTATCCCTCAATATTGATTTAAGTACAAGTAACTCTTGACTTATGACTGTAATGGCACCTGCCCATTAGGGTTGGAAGTCAGGATAAACTGCTTCAAGTAACAACCAGTCATCCATTTCTATTCTACTCACTGCATCCGGCAACCAAATGTGTGAGTTGTTAAGTGGAGCACAAGGAGGAGATCCTGGGAGGCCTAGTATAGGCACAAGACAACTTACCTCAAGCCTTCCAAGGCCTCTCCCACTTCCTCAAATACCCCATGTTCCACTTGGGGGCCCACACACATGCTGCCATACAGGTGAGCGAGAAACAATGGAGAAGGAAATCACTGAGCACACTGCCTTTCCCGATTCATTACCCTTCTTCCTGTCAAGATGTTGCTGCCTTTCTGAGGTTAAAAAAAAGGACCAGTTCCCTAGCCTTTCAGAGCTTTCTGCCCTGTTCAGCTGGCTGCTGATCAGCTGATAGTTAGGAAACTGAAAACTTTTGCTGGCTCTTGCTAGTCTTTGGGAAACCAGACCATGCAGGCTAAGCAGCAGCTTCTGGATGAGCTTCTGAAAATCTTTCCCTTGGTTTAACTTCCTCCCTCCTCCAGAAAGTAACATTTCAATAAAAAAACAAACAAATAAAAACTGGGATGGACAGACTTGATTTCCCCTCCCCCTCATTTCTGCTAAAACTAAACATCCCATCTCTGCCCTCCAATCTCAATTCCTTTTAAAAACCTTACCTTGACTCCAAACTGAAGAGTAGAGGAAAGGAAGCAAGCAAGCAAGCAAAGTAACTCTTTCTACAGTATTTGCTTGAATTGAAAAAAATCAGCTTAGAAAATTTAGCCATGTGCAGCAAAATGGGAGAGAAGAAAAATTTTAGTGGTTGTCTCACAGATTGTAAGACCCAGCTAAGATTCATCTTTAGGACTATACACTGAGGGAAAAAATTATTTGATCTGCTGGTTTTTGTATGTTTGCCCACTGACAAAGAAATGATCAGTCTATAATTTTAATAGTAAGTTTATTTTAACAGTGAGAGATAGAATAACAACAACAAAAACCCAGAAAAATGCATTTCAAAAAATTTATAAATTGATTTGCATTTTAATGAGTGAAATAAGTATTTAACCCTATCAATTAACAAGATTTCTGGCTCCCAGTTGTCTTTTATACAGGTAATGAGCTGAGATTAGGAGTACTCTCTTAAAGGGAGTGCTCCTAATCTCAGCTTGTTACCTGTATAAAAGACACCTGTCCACAGAAGCATTCACTCAATCGATTAGATTCCAAACTCTCCACCATGCCCAAGACCAAAGAGCTGTTCAAGGATGTCTGGGACAAGATTGTAGTCCTACAACAGCTGGAATGGGCTACAAGACTATTGCCAAGCAGCTTGGTGAGAAGGTGACAACAGTTGGTGCAATTATTTGCAAATGGAAAAAACACAAAATAACTGTCAAACTCCCTCGGTCTGGGGCTCCATGCAAGATCTCATCTCATGGAGTTTCAATGATCATGAGAACAGTGAGGAATCAGCCCAGAACTACACTGGAGGATCTTGTCAATGATCTCAAGGCAGCTGGGACTATATTCACCAAGAAAACAATTGGTAACACACTACATCATTAAGGACTGAAATCCTGCAGCATCGACAAGGTCCCCCTGCTCAAGAAAGCACATGTACAGGCCCGTGTGAAGTTTGCCAGTGAACATCTGAATGATTCAGAGGAGAAGTTGGTGAAAGTGTTGTGGTCAGATGAGACCAAATTTGAGCTCTTTGGCATCAACTCACCATGTTTGGAGGAGGAGAAATGCTGCCTATGATCCCAAGAACACCATCCCCACTGTCAAACATGGAGGTGGAAACATTATGTTTTGGGAGTGTTTTTCTGCTAAGGGAACAGGACAACTTCACTGCATCAAAGGAATGATGGACAGGGCCATGTACCATCAAATCTTGGGTGAGAACCTCCTTCCCTCAGCCAGGGCATTGAAAATGGGTCATGGATGGGTATTCCAGCATGGCAATGACCCAAAACACATGGCCAAGGCCACAAAAGAGTGGCTCAAGAAGAAGCACATTAAGGCTCCGGAGTGGCTTCGCCAGTCTCCAGACCTTAATCCCATAGAAAATCTGTGGAGGGAGCTGAAGGTTCGAGCTGCCAAACGTCAGCCTCAAAACCTTAATGACTTGGAGAGGATCTACAAAGAGGAGTGGGACAAAATCCCTCCTGAGATGTGTGCAAACCTGGTGGCCAACTACAAGGAACGTCTGATCTCTGTGATTGCCAACAAGGATTTTGCCACCAAGTACTAAGTCATGTTTTGCGAAGGGATCAAATACTTATTTCACTCATTAAAATGCAAAACAATTTCTAACTTTTTTGAAATGCGTTTTTCTGGATATTTTGTTATTCTGTCTCTCACTTTTAAAATAAACCTATCATTAAAATTATAGACTGATCATTTCTTTGTCAGTGGGCAAACGTACAAAATCAGCAGGGCATCAAATATTTTTTTCTCTCACTGTAAATGACCACAGGTCTGCTGCAGCCATCATAACTTTGAAACACGGTCATATGTTGCTTTGTATGTCTGTTGTAACTTTGAATTTTTGTTAACTGACCTATCTTATCTGGAGCAGAGGTCCCCAATTCCCAAGCCATGACCCACTACCACTCCATAGACCATTTGGAAATGGGTTACGCAAGTAATCGACAAGTGTGCGTGTGCATCTTCATTTGTGCTAACAGCATGCGCCCACCGCTTGCACAAATGGAGTTTTGCATGCTCATGAGTGCACCTGCTACTCGCATAAAACCATCCCCTCCTCCACCCAGTCCACCAAGCCTAAAAAGTTGGGGACTGCTGATCTGAAGGACTAACTTTTTTATCTCTAGGACTACTTGTATTTCCACATGTACTTTTCATATAAAAAAGTTTAAATGTATTTTAAAATATGAATGTTATCTAAGTTTAAATCCTGTGCTATAAATCTATGGTATATAATTTGAAACAGAAGATTGTATGTTTTCCACAAAATTTCCCCAAAATCTCAAACTGCTTAGCTTTCCTTATTTGTAATCATCAGATAAATGTATGACTAAGCAAGACTGAGCAGTTCTTTTTCCAGTTTTGGGGTGAAGTTCTCAAATTCAGAATCTCATTGGTCCAGTAATAACTTGTAGGAATTATAGGTAGTCTTCGACTTACAAATGTAATGGAGCCTGCCCAATATGGCTGTCAGTTCTGATATTTGTAAAATGGGTCAGGACCTTTTTTGAGACAATCATTTAGCAAAGTAAATACCAATTTTAGCAAAAATGTCACAAAATGTGGCCATATTATTGTGGGATGGTGCAAATGGCTGTAAATGCAGATTGGTTGCCGAGCACCTGACATGCAGTCACATGGTCATGTGTTATCAGAAATTTGAAATCAGGTTATAATTACCCCCAGGAGGTTCATCATAATTTTACCCAGTTGCTAAATGACTGGTTGTTAAATCAAGGACTACTTATATTTTAGGATTACTTTCATCACAATCTCAATTGGGATTTTTATATCCATTTATTTAGCAACAGATTGAAGTTGCAGTAGCACTGAAAAACATGGCTTATAATCAGCCCATGTATTTATGACTGCTGCACCAGCACCAGTCATATGATCAAAATTTGGGTATTGGCATGTATTTACTACAATTGAAGCATCCTGGGGTCATGTGATCGTCATTTGAACTTTCCCAATGTTTCAACAAAGAAATGCAATGGGAGAAGGGGCGTTGTCTTACCTGAATGCCTTTTCTCAATATGACGATGGAGAATCCACCAATGGGTTTTGCTTGTCTTCTGCCCGTAGACTAAGTCAGTCAATTTTGCTCCGCCTCTCTTCCTGGGTCCTCCCTTTCCCAGTCTCGACTGAGGAGAAAGCTGTTGGCTATGTTTCCGTGTGTTGGCTCAATCTTATCCAGGCACAGGACCTGACTGGCACTAAATGTGGGAGTGGATTCTCCATTGTCATGTTGAGAAAAGGCGTTCAGGTAAGACAACGCCCCTTCTCCAGCATGACGAGTGAAGAATCCACCAATGGGACATACCAAAGCCTCACTGTCCCTGTGGGTGGGAAGCAGTCTGGGCCTGTATCCCACTCTCTGACACTACACATTGGAGGACCCTCCTGCCAAATGAGGCCTCCACCAATGCGAACTTATCTAACTTGTAGTGTCTTATAAAGGGGGAAGGTGACGCCCACATCACCGCCCAACATATTTCCTCAATCGGTACCTGAGTCACCCACGCTGCTGATGTGGCAGCGCTGCGAGTGGAGTGTGCAGTGATTTGTCTGGTAACTGCTAGCGACTGCCCCTGGTATGCCTCTGCTATGCACTTCCTGATCCATCTGCAGATTGTGGATGCTGTGACCTTTCGACCTCTTGAGTGTGAGTGGAAGGAAACGAACAGGGCTTCCAATTTGCGGAATGGTGCCGTTCGCTTAATGTATTGTCTTAAGGCCCTGCGAAAATCTAAGGTGTGCCATTTGCGCTCCAATTCATGGGAGGGCTGAGGGCAAAAATCTGGCAGCACCACCTCCTGTGCCCTGTAAAATAGGGAACTGACCTTGGGAATGAAGGAGGGGTCCAAACGTAGGACCACCCTGTCCGTGTGGAAGGTACAGAGATCTTCTCTAACTGATAGTGCTGCCAACTCTGAAATGCACCTTGCTGAAGTAACGGCAACCAGAAATGCGACCTTAAGGGTCAAGTATTGTAACGTGCAGATCAGGACAGGTTCAAATGGAGATGAGGTAATGGCCTATAGGACCTTAGACAGATCCCAGGAGGGATATCTGTGGACCACGGGTGGTCTGTTGTTTGTTGCGCCCTTAATGAAGGATCGCACCACTGGATGCCTGGCTAGTGGTTCAGAGTTGCTGTATGTAAGAATAGTGGATAGGGCGGCCACCTGTCTACGAATTGTGTTGGGTGCTAAGCCCCTATCCAGACCCTCCGCTAAGTAGTCTAAGATCCTTGGGATAGAAATATTAAAGGGATCTAGCTGCTGTCTTGTGCACCAGCTGCAATAATTTTTCCATGTGGAGTCGTAAATTCTGTTAGTTGTAGGCCTTCTTGAGGCTTGGATTGTCTTAATGACTCTTTGTGAAAAGGTCTCCCCTTCTAGGAGGCTCCGTTCAAGTGCGGCTAATTGGAGCCACTGTGACTCTGGATGTAGTAGAGCCCCTTGATTGAGGGAGATTTGACCGTGCGGAATCCTCCATGGTGGGGATGTAGAAAGACTTAAGAGGTCGGCAAACCACGGCCGTCTTGTCCAGTGTGGTGCAATGAGTATCACCTCTGCTTGTTCCTACAATATCTTTCTGATTGTTGCTTGTATCAGAGGAAGCGGTGGGAAGGCATATAGCAACCCCTCCGGCCAATGCCCCTGGAGCGCATCTGCTCTCTCTGCCCCCGGTGATGGAAAATGGGAGAAGAACCTCGGGAGCTGAGCATTCTTGGGGCTGGCAAATAAGTCCAGTACTGGGTGGCTGAACCTTTCTGTTGCTTCCCTGAAGAGAGCAGGGTGCAGGCTCCACTCTGAGTGGTCTACCGTTGCCCTGCTCAGAAAGTCCGCCTGTTGATTTGCTTCTCCTGATATGTGCTTGGCCTTGAGGGAGACTAGGTTGTTCTCAGCCCAGGTTCCCAGCGATTGGGCCTCGGTCATGAGGGCCCTGGACCATGTGCCCCCATTGGTTGACGTGGGCTTTAGCCGCCACGTTGTCCGTGAGAACTAGGACATGCTGATCTGCCACTGCGTTGTGAAAGTGACGGAGGGGCAGATGTATGGCTCTGAGCTCCAACCAGTTTATGTTGTGTCTTAGATCTCCTCTGGACCATTGGCCCTATGCCAATTGTGAATCTAGGTGCGCTCCCCAACCAAACAGGCTGGCGTCCATGGTCAGAGTGACTCGGGCGGTTTCCTTGAATATGTGTCCCTTTGCCATCGCTGGGGACAACCACCATTTGAGCGATTTCAGAACCCTTGGCAGAACCTTTACCCTTTGGTTGGAGGTGCCGGTTCCCACTTTTTGAAACGGGAGTAGGAACCACTGCAGGTCTCTGGAGTGTAGCCGTGCCCACAGCATGATTGCTGTGCATGATATCATTTTGCCTAGCAAGCTGGAGAGTATGGCCAGTGTGGTGGTCCGCTTCCCTCAAATTTGCCTGACCAGGGTTCGAATGCTGTTTCGGCGTTCTCAAGAGAAGTAGACCTCGCACCTTAGTGTGTCTATCACAGCTCCCAGATGAAGGAGACAGGTCGATGGGACCGTTTGACTTCTGGAAATTTATTGAGAACCCATGGTCCTGAAGGGCCCTTAGGGTCAGTGTTAGATCTGACTGCGCCGCCTGGATTGATGAGGACTGGATGAGAATGTCGTCCAGATAACACTGGATGCGCACCAGAATTGTCCGCAGGTGTGCGGCGAGAGTCGCCAGAACCTTTGTGAATACTCTGGGGGCCGAAGAAAGACCGAAGGGAAGGGTTCTGTATTGAAAATGCTGGCCTGCAAGGCAGAACCTGAAAAACCTTCGTTGTTCCAAAAGGATGGGGATGTGAAGGTAGGCCTCCGTCAGATCTATGAACGTTAGGAGGTCTCCCTTTCTGACGCCTGCTAATATTGACTGAAGAGTCTGCATTTTGAACCTCCTGTATGCCAGATGGGTGTTCAGATTTTTTAGGTCTAGAATTGCTCTCCACCCCCACCCTGAACTCTTTGGGACTAAAAATAATATGGAGTAGAACCTCTGTCCCTGTTGCCCCTTCTGCACCGGTTCTATTGCCTGGATGTCCAGGAAGTGCTGGATGGCCTCCCTGAGGAGTTTCCTTTTGGTCAGACCCTTTGACAATGGGCAAGGGAGGAAACGGTTTGGGGGTTTGGAGATGAATTCCAGTGAGAGACCGAATCTGACAGTATTTAGGATCCAAAGGTCCGTGGTGGTGGCCTGCCATTTGTGTGCGAAGAGAGCCAGCCTACCATAATGGGAGAGCTCTCCCTGCTGTCACTTGGATTTGCGAAAAGGATGACCCACCCACTCCACGAAAGGGCCGCTTCGACTGGAATTGTTGTCTAAATCTGTCCCTGTTGCCGGTTCTACCACTCTGTCGGTCTGACCCTGGGCTGATAGGGACAGGAAAAAGAGTTTTGCTCTGGGCCTGCCTCAGATCGAAAGGATGGTCTGCGAGGGTAGGAAGAGACTCTCCTCTCCATTCTCTTTGACAGGTGGACCAATACCTTGCATTTGTCCTTGTTTTCGATCAGAAAAGGATTAAGAGCCTCACCAAAAAGCTTGCCACCCTTGTAGGGCACTGCCGCCAACCGCCACTTTGCTTTAATGTCGGCTCACCACTGTCTGAGCCACAGTAACCTATGTGCTGCTGTGTTGTACGCTATTGCCCTTGCAGAATAGTTTGCTGCGTGCAAGGATGAGTCTGCCATGAATTCCGCTGCCGACACTAACCTTCTTAAGTCCTGGTGGGTTCTCTCCTCCTCCGGGGAGGTCCTCGCCTGGAGTTGGCGGAGCCAGAGTAATGAAGTCCTAGCAAAAAAGGAGGTAGAAATGGCTGCCTTAATTGCCCATGCCAAGGCCTGGTATGTCCTGTGGAAGGTGAGATCCGCCTTCTTATCCTCTGACTTCAGGGCCTCTGCTGCATCCCCGGTTACCGTGGATGGATAAAAAAGCGCAGCTAGAAGTTCATCTACTGTCGGGACCTCTATTACCTCCGATAAGGCCAGATCTATGTTGAACAGCTTCTTGTCTGTCCCCCCCCCATTGAGAGGAAAGATCCCGGTGCCCCCAGATTATTTTGAATTGAATCAAAGAAGAGAGGGCAGGGAATAAATTGTTGCGTGAAAGTGGGTTGGGAGAACACCCTATTGTTTGTGACCTGACTAGTTGAAGGTCCCTCCTGAGGAAGCAAAGGTCTCTCAATCCTGGCGGTGCTGCTGGCCTTGTGGAGCAGGGATTTGAATAGAGTCTGGTGAAATAGACCCACAAATGGTGGAGGGTCTGGGGATATATCATCATCCTCTGACAGCCCCTGATCCATCTGCTCATAATCCTCGGCAGGAGACCTCCTGTCTCTAGAGGATCGAGAAGGGAAGATTGAGTCCTGGTACACAGAGGCTTCCTCTTGGGAGAGGTGGGAACGACCTTTTGAAATCACAGACCCGGCTCTGGAGCAATGATATCTTGAAAAGGCCATGGCCTGAGCAACGGCCTGAGATATCAGGGATTGTAAGTGTTCCGATGACAATGCTCCCTAGTTATCTGAGAGACGAGGACCTGTTGCCGTCCCCGGGCCTTCAGGCCATTCACTTAGAGGAGATCCGATTGCCTTTCTGCATCAGCCTCTGTTTCCAGAGGTTCCTGACTAGGCTTCATCGGGCCAAATATTTCCTCCTCCTTGTAAGTAGGTGGAACTAGACCGTCGTCTGTTGTGTTTTGCCTCTTTTCGGCTCTAGCAAACTGCTTTTCCAGGGCCTGGTGTCGACGTTTGGCCTCCTTATCCGCTGACTTGGAAGACATTTTGCCAGAAATTGCTTTGGCTTTGATCCTGCCCGCCACCTCCTGGTTGGATGATCTTGGCCTCTTACGACCAGGAGAGCTGATGGAGGCATCCTGTGGTGTCTGGGCAGCGTTTGTGTCTGCCATTGGCAGAGAGATATCTCAGTGCAAGACTGAGAGAAATAAGAGGCCTGGTGCAGGTCTAGTTCAGGGGACAATTTGCTGAGATTGTGCCAGGTTCCTATGATTGTCTCTCTTTTCCTTCTTCTAAAAGGTATTTATTTGATTTTTTTTTAAAAAAAATTAAAATAGCGTGGCTAGGAAAGGTGAAGGAAATGCTTGATTCCGATTGCCTTGAGAAGGAGTGTGGCTTGAATGCTCCCCTTCCTTCCCCGCTTCAAGAAACACGTGGAGTTAAGATGGAGACCAATCCCCTTCTTTGATCTCCGCAGCTCAGCTGAGTTGCCAGAAGGCTGGCAGAGCTCCGTTTGCACCCCGCCTACTGGCTAGGCTCCAAGAAAAAAATGTGCGGAGATTCTAAACTCTCCGCTGACCGGCGGAGCTTCGGGGAAGCCGCGGGAGTCCTGTAGCTCCCCGCGGATCAGCTGATCTCCGGAAGAAGTCGGGGAGTCCTATAGCTCTCCGCGGCTCAGCTGGCTTCAGGGGGAAGAACCGCGGAAGTCCTATTTGCTCTCCACGGCTCAAATAGCCTTCAGAGAAGCCGCGGGAGACAAAGTCGCTCGGATCCGAGAAGGCTTAGACTCCGACTGGTTGGCCCAGGGGGAGGAGACGGGAGCAGGTCTTGAGATGGTTGTATGGGAGGAGTTTGACTCTGTTGCTCCTGAAGATGTGGACAGGGTCTTGGGGAGGCTGAATGCAACCACATGTTTATTAGATCCGTGTCCCTCCTGGCTGGTACTGGCAGCTC
>NW_015387722.1:237228-250646 GCF_001527695.2 Protobothrops mucrosquamatus | reverse complement strand
AGACCGGTACGCTCCCACAGAGCGGGCCTCCTCAGGGTGCCGTCGGCCAAGCAATGTCGGCTGGCGACCCCCAGGGGGAGGGCCTTCTCTGTGGGTGCCCCCACCCTCTGGAACGAACTACCCCCCGAGATCCGGACGATTCCGGATCTCCTAACCTTCCGCCGCGCCCTCAAGACTTGGCTTTTTCAGCAAGCGGGACCGACCTAGGGTGAATTTTTAAATAGGGACAATTTTAATGATTTTAAACAAGACACAGCTACAAATATTTGGTTTTTAATTGGCTTTTATAGGGAAATGTTTTGTATTGTTTTTAATATGCTGTGAGCCGCCCTGAGTCCCATGGGGGAGAAGGGCGGCATATAAGTTAAAGTTAAATAAATAAAATAAAAATAATAGCTCCCTGTGGATCAGCTGGCTTTGGGGGAAAAAACTGAGTGGGCTGAAATTGAAGAATCCAGCTGCTCCTCCGAGGAAGGGAACTAAGGCAATCCCTGTGGAGGGGTGGGTGGGGGGTGGAAGGGAAGCCGTCCCTTCACCCTGGAGCTCACTCGGTGGCCAAAAATGGCGCCCGGCTTTTTGTTCTCTCCAACGATCGGCTGGGCTATAGCAAACCTCGCGGCTGCACTGCGATCGACAGGAGCGGCTAAGAAAACAGCTAACAGCCGTTCGTTTTCCTTTTCTCCCCCCCCCCTTTCGAGTGAAGATAAACAAAGATAAAAAATACGACCTGATCTGGTGAACTGATTCTGGAGCCAAGATGAATCTGTCTGTTCGGGCTATAGACTAAGTCGAGACTGGGAAAGGGAGGACCCAGGAAGAGAGGCGGAGCAAAATTGGCTGACTTAGTCTACGGGCAGAAGACAAGCAAAACCCATTTGTGGATTCTCCACTCGTCATGCTGGAAAAGCTGGGTTTGCTTAACAGCTGCAGTAACTCGTGTAAGAACTGTAGCAAAAAAGGCTGTAAAATGAGGCACAACTCACTGAAGAATGACCTTACTTAGCAACATAAATTCTGGTCCCAATTATGCTTATAAGTCGAGAACTACACTTCGCTCTTAGGTCTGTAAGACAGGCCCACAAGTGCCTAATTCCTACTTGGAGAACCCAGGAATATTCTGTAAACCATAGTCTCTGTGTGTATTTTATCACCTCATTTTTCTTTTCATCACAGCTATGTATAATTCATTCTAAAGCAGTTTTTGGAATTGAACAGTTTGGTTTAGTGGTTTAAAGCACCAAAATAGAAATCAGGAGTCTGTAAGTTCTAATCTTGCCTCAGGCATCAAAGCTAGCTGATTTTGGGCCACTCACTCCTTCTCACTCCAACCCACCTCTCCGAGTTGTTGTTGTGAGAAATAGGAGGAGGAAGGAGTATTAGATATGTTTACTGCCTTGAAGACATTAATATCTGGGAAAATCTAGAAAAGATGATCAAGCAGCGAATTTGTAAGCACTCAGAAATGAAGAAGATAATTAATAGAAGCCCTAATGATTGGAAAACAATTGGCCAGCAATTGTCCCAAATAAACCTTATTGCCTTCTTTGATAAACTGACTAACTTAGTGAATCAAGAAATGCTTTTGGATATAGCAGACTTGGACTTCAGTACGCCATTTAACAAAGTAGACTACAAGTTACAAGTTACTTCTTGATAAGATAGAATAATGTGGGGTAGACAGTACTACTGCTTAGATGGATTTGCAACTGACTGACAAACTGTGCTTGGCATGAAGCCCTCAACGGAACTACAGATGCAGCTCAGTGGTGAGAAAAGTAAGGTCCTGAACTTAGGCAGGAAAAAAACAAAAGTATAGATATTGAATAGGCGATGCCTAGTTCAACTAGGATAGGATATGATCTAAAATTGTTACCAATATTCAAGCATTTATTAACTTAAAATATTTCAAATATAACCAATTAAACCAAAAGGATGACTTTTAAAGCAAAAATATGACTTCACAATTTTTCTGAAATTAGCACTCAACTTTTAAAAATCTGCACCTATGCACACATGTGCATGCACGTGCAACACACACAAATTAAAAGGTTTACTCTTCTTCACTTCCAGTGCAAGAGTGCTAGTATTGAAGGAATCAAATGAACATTTTGAGAGTAAAATGGTCATCCCAGGATTACTTTCCATTAACAGTTTGTTCTTGTATTTAGAAAAATTCTGTTCAACATCACAAGAGGTTACAGAAACAAATTTGGAAAAAAGCAAACTCATCTGGAGAAAATTCTGACTCAAAGTATTCAAATTTTACTTTGAGCCCATTTAGAATGTTACTTATTTTGCAAAGTGTTAACTAACCCAGATTAGACTGCACCACTCTTTGCAGTTTATCACTAATTTTTCAGCCACTTTCCCTTTTGCTTGTTTTATTTTACAAAGTTCAATGCATCACTAAGTTCCATTCTTACAGTTTCACGGTGCGTAATTGCTCTTGATAATATTGAAGTTAGATCTTATATATGCTTCCTTTCTAGTCAAGGTTTCAGAAAAGGAATCTTGAACGATCTTGAGAGAGGAATATTCACAACCATCAAATTCTTTAACTAGCTCCTGCAAGGGAGCATAATTTGTGAAATAATACATAGCTGCAACTAACTATGTCCCTCAACATGATACAACAGCTTGGGGAGGGAGAACCAAAAAAAGCTTCACTCAAAGTGAAGCTTTAATGAATATTTTTTCCCATTAAAAATTATCTTAATCTTCATCAGGATAATTGCTTTGAAACTCTTCAGTACTTTGTATAAACCATGGATCACTTTTGGATAAAGAAGTTTAAAGTCCTTTAGTTGCTTTAGTCATGTATGGAGCGGCATCTGTTACAATGAGAAGAATATTTCCCCTTTTTACACCATCACAGAAGGGTTTAGGACATTTAGGCAAGACCCTTTGCTTCCAACCTCCAGCCTCAGCCCATTTCCTCTTCCACTGGCTCTCCCCCAGCAATTCTCCATGGCCAATGGGCACCTAGCCCTCCACCCTGTGCTCTTCGGCCCGGTCCATTCGCCCAGGCACCCTTTTCCCAGGGCTTTGGCTGCATGGGGCAAATAGCTGCCAGACAATTGGGTGGCAGGCAGAAACAATGATGCTGTGGGGGCAGCATGCAAATGGCAATTGCAGGAGTTGTGTGGGGGCCGCGTGCAATGCAAGATTTTTTTTAAAAGAGTACTGTGGCTGCTCTACGGTTTTGGGGCCTTACAGTTCAGACACCAGGATCTAAGGAAGAGAGAGTGGTGGCGAGAGTAGCAGCCGCTGGGGCCAGTGATGGGGCAGACAGCAAATGGGTCAGGCCGAAGGGCACAGGGCCAGGTGCCCATTGTCCCTGGAGAATTGCTGGGGGAGGGCCAACGGAGGAGGAAAGCTGGTTCTAAATGGGCTGAGGCACAAGGTTGGAGGTGAAGGAGGCACGGCCAAGGGTCCATGCCTAAATGTCCCATTCCGATCACAGAATCATCAAAGAGCATAGCAATAGTGGAATTATTTACTTTTTGTAGTTTCACATATCAGAAGAAACACTTTACAAGGCTTGTCACATTTCAGAGTGCCAATAATAACATATCTTCCATTTACATTACTTGCTTCATCTATTGAAACCCATATTTTATTATTGTCAACAGCATATCTTATCTTTCCTAACACATATTCATTGCGGGCGAGTTTTTTTGCCATTGCTGACAATGGGGTGGGTGCGGCTCCGGTATGATGAAACCGGCCCACGGGCCAGCACTTTGACACCCCTGCTTTAAGGGAATTTTTGAAGTAACCACCATTGAACAGAGATTCTTAGAAAATTCTGAATGGGTATTTGATGAACCTGCTGTTGAAGAAGAAGCTGTTGAAAAGGAGATGTTGCCTGTTTTCAGTGAAGGCAAATTTTACTAAACAACTCTATTATTTTGCTGTGTCACAATGTTGTTGAACATTAAAACACTTTGGGCTAATACCTTAACTTTACACAATTTACAAAACAAAATATCTCCATCGTTACTGAAAATCTGCTCCCCAACTCTCATTATTTCATACTTGCTGAACATCTACTTTTAGGCATGTTGAAATCAGATTGCAGTTCTCACATGGTTCTACCACCTTGAACACCCCACACCTGAGTTGAGGAGCAAATAAAAAAGAAAACCCCCCCTCTCTCTTTCTCTCTCTCTCTCTCTCTCTCACCCTCCTTGAAAAGAAAAGAAGAGAAAAGAAAAGAAAAGAAAACAGGCAAATTCTAATTTACTTTGCTGGCTCAAATTTGCTAGCTTATCAGGAGGGTTGCCAATGAACAAAATATGATAAAAATATGATTATTTCTACTTAATTTTGTTACAAAATTAAGCAGAAATATGACCTAATACTTTTGAAAAGGCAAAAAGTCAAACTTAATAAAATAAAATGCATCTAATTTTCACTACATAACTCTAAAACATGTTTTAACTTACTTATAAATTCAAATAAAAGTTCCAGAAAAAGATATGACATCATAGAAATCCTTGCCCTAGTGATCACTGAGAAAAGAATCTTGGAGTCCTAGTGGGCCACCACTTAAGTATAAGCCAGCAGTATGCTGCAGCTGCCAAAAAGCTAATGCAGTCCTAGGCTGCAGAGGGATAACATCAAGATGACAAGAAGTGACAGTACAACTCAATACTGTACTACAGAGTATATACTGTGGCTACAGTTGGAATACTGTACTGTGTTCAGTTCTGGTTGCCACAATTCAAAGAAGATGCTGGGGTCCTGGAAAAAGCAACAAAGATGATAAGGGGTTTGAAGGCAAACTGTATGGTGAATGGCTAAGGGAATTAAGTATGCCCAGCTGAATGAAGATAAGTATTAGAAGTGACATGGTAGCTGTCTTCTAATACTTGAGGGGCTGTAACAAATAAGAGGTGGTACATTGGCTGTCCAAAATACCTGAGTGGCAGTGGGAAGAAGCAGTGGGTGGAAGCTCGTTAAAGAAAGATCCAAACTGGAAATGATGAGAAATTTCCTGACAATGTGAACAATACCTCAATGGAACAGCTTGCCTCGAGCAATTGTGGGTGTTCCATCCTGGTAGCTTTCAATAAAGGTTGGACAGTCGTTTGTCCAGGATGATTTAAGGACTCCTGCCTTAGGTAGTGGGTTGGACTAGAACAGACATATCAAACACAAGGGCCACGGGCCACGTCTGGCCCGTTATGTGGTTTTATCTGGCCTGGGGACCTGCTCTGGAAACAGTGAAGGACCGGCCTGCCACACCTTGGCCTGGCGCAGGCCGACCGGGCACTGATCTACAACCTGGTTGTGTCCATCAAAACTAGAACGCATTCAGCCTTAGATCCATGGGGCAGCCCCGCCCCGCTCCCTGGGTGCGCAGCAAACAGAGTCCGGCGTCCCTGCTGGTTGTCTTGCCCCACAGGCTGACTTAACCCAGGATGTCAGCGCTGGTTGTCTCCTTTGCGCACATCCAGGAGCGGGGCAGAGGCGGCGAGGCAGCTCCTTGCAGATTCCAGGGCTGCCCTGTGGAACCTTCGTTCCTTTCTTCCTTCCTTCTCTCCTTCTCATCTCTTTCCTTCCTCCGCACTCAGGAAGGGGTGATGGGAGGGGGAGAGATTGCAAGCACTGCCATGTTGCCGTCGGTCTTGCTATCCCATGTGGGCGGGCAGGCGGGGGCTGTCCCGGTGAAAGGAAAGCCTTGTGGCTGCGAGGCTGGAGGTACTGGTGGGAGGGGTGGTGGTGTTGATCTGGTTGCATCCATCAAAGCCAGAATGTGCTCAGTCTTAGATCCATGGGGCAGCCCCGCCCTACCCTCTGGGCGCACGCACAAGCATAGTCTGGCGTCCCTGCTGGCTGTCTTGCCCCACAGACTGACTTCACCCAGGATGCCGGTGCTGACCATCTCCTGTATGCACACCTGGGCTGGCAGGACAGAGGCGGTGGGGCAGCTCCTTGCTGGTTCGAGGGCTGCCCCGTGGATCTAAAGCTGAGCACATTCTGGCTTTGATGGACGCAACCAGGTTGTAGATCAGCGCCAAAGCAGAGTAGGGGAAAATATTTTCCTTTGCTATATTTCCAGTCTGAACTAGACCATGGCAGGGTCCCTGCAGGAGAGCTCTTTTAAGGATTATGTATTACTAGAAAAGCAACTGACTTACCTCTGTTCCTAAATGGTAAAACTGTTGCACATAAAAAACAGAGAAGCTCTGATCAACTATCACAGCCACCATTTTGACAGTTCTGCTGCACTGTTGTCTGTGGACACCCCCACTAAATGTAAGCATGGGATAAACTGAGCCTGGTTTGTTCTCGGTCTTTTAAGTGGCCACAGACTACTAGCAAAAGTAGCATTTGATCACAAGGCAAGGAGGCATTGAGAAATATTTCCCCTTTTGCATTTGAGCATTTAAGAAGAGACAGGAAAGGAGAAAGGAAAAGAGGAAAGATAAACAAAAAGAAGGAAAGAGGGGAAGGAAGAAGAAAGGAGAATGAAGAGGGAAGGAAAAAGGGGGGAAAGGAAGGAAGGAAGATAGATTATAATGAGAGGGAGGAAGGATCTGAGGGATGTCCTGCCTTAGCACTTGGCCCTGAGCAGCCCTGCTGCCCTTTCGCCATTCCCTTTTCCCCTCCTCCTGACCTCTCCTGGTGGTCTCTCATCCTATCACTGAGGATGCTTTGGTTACAAAGCCGGGTTCCTCGCATGGAGAGGGAGTGGGCTTCCCTTTGACCCACACAGTCATTGGTCATTGGCTTCAAAATGCAGGTATAATTGACTGAGGAAAGCCATGCCACTTTTATTGGTCTTTGTAGCAGTTTTGTAAAAAGAGATGAAATTTTCATTTCTCAGTTGCACCTGCCATTTGAAGCATACAACCATTGCTGTGAAACTTTTGTTCCATAGAGGTATGAATATTATAAAAATTTTAAAAAAATGTTGTAATGCTAAGGACAGTTCAACAATGTACCAGAAACAACGGCTTCCTGACATTGGGTATATTAAAGCAGAGACAATGGGTTTCAGAATGATCAAGCAATTAAAATTATCCTATGAAGACAGATGGTAGAAAATGGGAAAGTTTACTTGTAGAAAACAATGTGAGATGTGACCGTATTAGGTTCTTGCACTGAACAGAGAACTGTACTTCTGAGATCTTTTACACCTATACAGTATATAAATACACAGGACACATTTCTGTCAGGATCAACAACAAAATCAACTTTCCCTCCAAATGGTTTGCATAGGTTGATGACAAGAAAAGATTCCCTTTTGAAAAGAGTGTTTGATTAAAATGTTGATTGCAAATACATCCCTTATTAAAATTAATCGTCTTTAATGTATAATAGTTAAGTTTTCATAAAAGTTTGGGCAGATTTGCCACTAAGAAAACATGATAAGATGTACAATTTCAAGTGCAACTGAAGAATATTGGAAGTTTCACTTCAACAATCATTTTTAAGTCTAATGAACTTCTTCAGGGTAAACATTTATGGATACTTATCAATCACTTATTAGAAAAAACTGTACTTATTAAACAAGATAAACACTGCTCTCTGTACAATGGTTCATGGAAATATCAAAAAGACAATTCCTTTTCTAGAAGAAAAGCTTAAATGTATCAGTTGAATTTCCATTGTGTATTCAGCTTTTAAAATCACAGAAAATGATAGGGTTCCAATTTAATCTCTAGAACATATTCTCAGTCTCTCTGCAATCCACTAATAAACATGTTTTCAAATCATTGCTCGCTTGCTGTAAGAAACAAGATGAACTTCTGCTGTTAAAGAAGTCTTCAGTGGTTTTTTTTTTAACGCCATGGTAGAAGTGTTCTGCTCTCATCTATCCCCATCTTTCATGATGACCATTAGGGCCTTGCAAAAATATTTGAAAGTAAAGCAATTTGGTGCAAGTGAAATAGTCTCCTCACAATATTAAAATATCCTTTGAAAGGTTCATATATGCAAGTAGATACACAGTATTTGTTCTACTGGTAATCCAACCACTAAATGTTGTCTGTGATCATCAAAGATATGCCTACGCTTGCTTTAGTCAATTTCACAAATAAATCTTATTTGACAATCCAATTTCCAAAAATACAATCTTTTCTAATCAGCTTCCCAATTTGGATAAAAAATGTATCCATTTGATCCCCCCCCCCAGATTGTATTTTATTAAAAAGCCTCAGCCTTTTTGATTTTTTTTCTCCCACCATGGCATTGAAGCTAGTTGTTTGCATCAAAGCCAGACCCTGTTGGCCGTTAGAAAGCAGAAAAAACCTGACTTTCCCTTCAGGAACTGAAGATATTGATGGGCCTAGAATGATGTGGTTAGTTTATAGATTGAGTTTTATCACAGGCCCAAATATTTATTTTCAGTCCTGTGTGCTTAATTCTAAAAAAAAAAACCCCCACTAAGTTATAACAGAAAATCATTATTCAAATGACCCTTTATTCATATGGCCAATAATCACAATATGACAAAAGGAACCAGTTTATGACACAGAACTGCAAAAGGGAAAATCAATATTATAGGACTGATCTAGGAAAACAGTCTCTCATATTTAGTTCTAATAAACAGCTGTTAATGGAATAAAAATAACCTTGCACTTTACATAGCCTGAAACAGAAATAACATGATCATGTTACATAGCATATGAATGCCAACAGATAAAGTATTCATAGAAAATGCTGCCCTATCAACAGTAAATATACTGTCATATTTAAACATAATTATTATTTAAAATAAGATATGAATATAGGGTATCAATATAAAAGGATACCCTCAACTAATTAAAAGAAATGAGGGGAGAGAGAAATAAATAAATATCTTGAGATAATATGTATTTGAACAATCAGGATTTCTTTCCAAAATTAATGACTGGAATATTAGCATTAATTTGTGGGGAAGGGAAGGAATAAAGTATGTGGAGTCATTCAAAATAATAGATTTTGGTTGTATTTTTTTTTCAAAATTGCCCTTTATAAAACAAAGACAGAAAATAAAAGGAAAAAATAAAGCTATCCAAACAAAACTTAAAAAGGGAGGCCTTGGTCATTATCACTTATGACTTCACAGACAGGAGGCATTGTTTATGGTTATTCTCTGTTTTAGATTACTGGAATATGCTCCATATGGAACTATCTTTGAAGAACACCTGGAGGCTACAATTGGTCCAGAATGTAGCTATATGCATAGTACTATATAGGTTTGCCAACATTACATTCCTATTGTGGAAGCTGCACTGGCCCCCAATTTCGTTTTGGTTGCAATTCAAGGCACTGGTTATCACCCTAAAAGCCCTTCAAGGTATAGTACTAGATTCTCTGCAGGAACATCTCTCCAAAAGTGTATCTGCCCATCTTACCAGATTGGATAGGATAGACACAAGGAAGCCTCATAAAGTATATAATTAATGGATAATTAGAAAGCTGTCCAACTTTTTAGTTATAAATAACACTGGATGGAAACTAATTCCAGTCTGAATTTTTTTTAAGTTCTCAATTACATTCTACTTTGGTCCTCTCCACAGCTCACAGAACAAAGCATCATATGTATGTTCAACAACAATCCATAAAAGGAAGTCTGGCAATCTCTGGTGATATGATTCCCCCACTATTTGGCATCTAGTTTTAGCTGCAAATAATTACATATATAATTATTTCATGACCTATGTATTGTAAAAGCCTTTTATCCCAATAATTTAACATTTGTAGCATTTTTCTTCAATAGAAAATAATATTTATTTTTTATTACTCCATTAAAAAAGAAATGAAGCTATTTTTAAAAAGGTCACTGTTTTGTCTCCAGCGATTTGTTGCTCTGGCAGGGCAGGGTTAACTTCTTTCCATTGTAGCTACTTGTTCAAATGTATAATACTGTGCCTTTAAAACAGTAATGTGTTTTGCATTTAGCTAGCTTATAGGTAAAGTTTAGCAACCCTGACCTTACTGGCCAAAATAGGTGCAGCATGTTCCTGAAAAGGAAGTGTTCAGGGTTTATTACATACTTCCCCTTTCCAGTCTCATCATTTCTTGTTACAAGCATCGATGGGAAAGAGAAGGGAAGTGAGGCAATTCCAGCCTCCTTCTTCCATGCAGAGAAGCCACTCACAGTTTTTGAGCTGCAATCTCAGTCCATCTTGAGGTATCACAGTTTTACAGAACTTGCAGTGTTTAATAAAGTTTAGATGGTGGAATACAGTCTCTTTTGTTGAATGGCAAGAAAGGTTAACTGCTTGGATAGCTTTCCATAGAGCCACCGGGTTACAGATTAGCAAGTCCAGGACAGTCACATTTTATTACACTCTAGAAAAAACATTCAAATATTAACAAAATAATTTCTATTCTGCTTCAAGTTAACAACTTGAACTTAATTGTGTTCAAACACTATTTTTAAAGGCAGCTTAGTAACTGACTCAGCAATTTGGTAAGTTTAACAATAACAGAGTTGGAAGGTACCATTGAGGTCATCTAGTCCAACCCCCTGCTCAGGCAGGAAACCCTATATCATTTCAGACAAATGTTTGTCCAGTCTCTTCTTTAAAACTTCCAGTATTAGAACATTCACAACTTCTGGAGGCAGATTGTTCCACTGATGAATTGTTTTAACTGTCTGGAAATTTCTCCTTAGTTCTAAGCTGCTTCTCTCCTTGATCAGTTTTCATCCGTTGCTTCTTGACCTGGCTTCAGGCGTTTTGGAGAATAGCTTGACTCCTTCTTCTTTGTGGCAGACCCTGAGATATTGGAACACTACTATCATGTCACCCCTCGTCCTTCTCTTCATTAAACTAGACATACCCAATTCCAGCAACTGTTCTTTATATGTCTTAGCCTCCAGTTCTCTAATCATCTTTGTTGGTTTTCTCTGTACTCTTTGTAGAGCGACGGTTCTCAACCTGTGGGTTACAACCCCTTTGGGGGTGAACGACCCTTTCACAGGGGTCGCCTAAGACCATCGGAAAACACATATTAGACACCGTTCCGCATCCGTCTCCGCATGGCCTCCTCCGCCATTTGCAGAGAGAGAGACAGAGAGGCACTTTTCGCTTCCCTTCTCTCTCTCTCTCTCTCTCTCTCTCTCTCTCTCTCTCTCTCTCTCTCTCTCTCTCTCTCTCTCTCTCAGGCGGACTTACTTCCTGCAGAGCTCCTGATTGGCCCTGTGCCCCACCCCCTGGGAGAAACGCAGCCAGGGCCTCGTGGCCTTGGAGCCGCCCGAGGAAGCCCCGGGATCCCTGCTGGGAGCGGCCCGCTGGAGGCTCCGCTGAGCGGGCCAGCCCTCCCGCAAGCCATGGCCCAAGGGAGACCAGCCCTTGCGATCCCCAGCCAGCCCGACCATTGGCCCCGCTGGCCGGGAAGGTGCACTGGAGTCCAGGCTGCTGGGAAGGAAGGAGATGCAGTAAAGGTAGGAGAGGAGCCGCCTCTTGGGGCCCGGCACTGGCGGCAGCTTCCTTGCTCTCCTCTTCCTCCTCCCCTTCTTCCTCCTGCTGCCCCAAGGTGGCTCGGGCGGGTGCCGGGGCAAGAGGGATGCCTGGGGGGAGCAGCTGGGCTGGCAGGGGCCACGCAGTACCAGCCCCCACCACGGCTCCATCGGATGGGCAGAGGGCAAGGCCGGGAAGCGTGGAGTCCTGGCTGGGGCGGCGGCAGCGGTTTCCTCGCCCTCCTCCTCTCCTTCTTCCTCCTGGTGCCCCCAGGCAGCTCGGGCAAGTGCCAGAGAAAGAGGGGTATTTGGGGGGGAGCAGCCGGGCTGGTGGAGGGCTGGCGGGCAGCGCGGAGTCCTGGCTGGGGCGACTGCTTCTTCGCCCTCCTCCTTTCCTTCCTCCTGCTGCTGCCCTGGCTGGGGCGGCGGCAGCGGTTTCCTCGCCCTCCTCCTCTCCTTCTTCCTCCTGGTGCCCCCAGGCAGCTCGGGCAAGTGCCAGAGAAAGAGGGGTATTTGGGGGGGAGCAGCTGGGCTGGTGGAGGGCTGGCGGGCAGCGCGGAGTCCTGGCTGGGGCGACTGCTTCCTCGCCCTCCTCCTTTCCTTCCTCCTGCTGCTGCCCATTGCAGCTCCATTGATGGGCAGAGGGCGAGGCCGGGCAGTGCGGAGTCCTGACGGGGGCGGCGGCCGGGCCAGGGGCGGTGGAGACCCCCGATGATGCTGCCATGCCGCCGCCGCCGGAGCTGCTGCCCCCTGTCCTGCTCCCCTTCCCTGCCCGTTCGGCTAAGGACGCGGCAGGGAGGCGGTCGGGCCGGGAGCAGCGTCAGGGACCCCCGACGATGCTGCCATGCCGCCACTTCCACCACCGGAGCCGCTGCCTCCCGTGCTGCTCCCCCTTCCCGCCTGTTCGGCTGAGGACACAGCGGGGCGGCGGCCGGGTTGGGGGCGGCGGCAAGGAACCCCGACGATACTACTGTGCCGCCGCTGCCACCGCTGCCTCCCATCCTGATCCCCTTCCCCACCCGTTCGGCTGAGGACACGGCGGAGTGGCGGCCGGGCCGGGGGCGAGGAACCCCGACAATGCTACTGTAAGAGAGAGGGGGGGGGAAAGAGAGAGAAACAGAGGAAGAGAGGAAAGAGAGAGAGAAAGAGAAAGGAAACAGAAAGAGAGAGAAAGAGAGAGGAAAGAGAAAGAGAAAGAGAGGAAAGAGAGAGAGAGAAAGAGAGAGAGGAAAGAGAGAAAGAGTGGAAGAGGAAAGAGAAAAAGAGAGGAAAGAGGGAAAGAGAGAGGAAAGAGGGAGAGAGAGAAGAGAGAGAGGAAAGAGAGACAAAGAGAAAGAGAGGAAAGAGAAAGAGAGGAAAGAGAGAGGAATGAGAGAAAGATGAAAGAGAGAGAGAGAGGAAAGAGAAACAGGAAAAGAGAGAGGAAAGAGAGAAAGAGAAAGAGGGAGGAAAGAGAGAAAGAGAAAGAGGAAAGAGAGAGAGAAGAAAGAGGAAAGAGAGAGAGAGAGAAGAGAGAGAGAGGAAAGAGAGAAAGAGAGAGGAAAGAGAGAAAGAGGGAGAGGAATGGCGCTTCTCCAACCAGGCTGGGTGGAGCCGGCGGAGCGGCCTTACTGCCCCCCCTCCCCAGCCAGCTGGATGGGGGGTTGGGGGTCACCACAACATGAGGAACTGTATTAAAGGGTCGCGGCATTAGGAAGGTTGAGAACCACTGTTCTAGAGTCTCAACATCTTTTTTACATCTTGGTGACCAAAACTGGATGCAGTATTCCAAGTGTGGCCTTACCAAGGCATTATAAAGTAGTATTAATACTTCATCTGATTTATTATAAGATGTTATCTGAAGAAATGATAGAACCATTAAGGGAATTGTTTAATAGTATTTTGTTGGGTGAAGCGGTACCTCCTTCCTGGAGAACTGCTTTTATATCTTTAATACCAAAGGAGGGTCAGGATTTGACTCAACCCAAGAATTATAGACCTATATCTTTATTGAATACAGATTATAAGATTTTTTCAA
>NW_015387722.1:225477-236897 GCF_001527695.2 Protobothrops mucrosquamatus | reverse complement strand
AGGTGCAAAAGGATTTAAATGATTGGAAAAAATTGCAATTATCTTTATTGGGGAGAATCTCAGCAGTAAAAATGAATATTCTCCCAAAGTTTCTTTTCTTGTTTCAAATGATCCCTATTTTAAAAAAAGATGCTAATTTGGAGGATTGGCAGAAGGGTATTAATAAGTTCATTTGGGCGGGCAAGAAGCCAAGAGTTAAATTTAAGATTATGCAAGATATAAGGGAACGAGGAGGACTTAAAGCCCCTAATTTAAAATTGTATTATGATGCAGTGGTTTTGACATGGATCAGTGATTGGTTAAATTTAACAAATAAGAATATACTTTCTCTTGAAGGATGGGATTTGTTATTTGGTTGGCAGGCATATTTAATTTATGATAAAAGGGTAGATACAAATTTTAAGGTCCATATCTTAAAGAGTGCTCTATTGAGAGTTTGGAAGAAATATTATTATAAATTAAATTATAGAATTCCTATTTGGGCAACTCCAGGACAGGTAATAGAGGGGATATCTAGGGGAGTTAACTTGGATAAAGTTTCTTACAAGGAATTACTTCGTCCGGTAGGACAAGACTGGCAACTTAAATCTTTAGTAGATTTGAAACAAGAAAATATTGAATATTCTTGGTTTTATTATAATCAATTGATAATGAGGTGGCGTATGGATCAAAGAGTTGGTATTATTTACAGGATGCAAATTTGATGAAACAGATTAAAGATCAATCTCAAGCTCATATTAAAAGAATTTATAATGTACTGGTTGAGTTGGATTCAGAAACAGAATTGGTTAAGGATTGTATGATAAAATGGGCGCAAAATATACAAGAACCAATTTTATTGGACACATGGGAGATAATTTGGGTTAGAAATGTAAAATTTACTCAAGCTCAAAACCTAAGGGAAAATTTTTATAAAATGTTTTATAGGTGGCATCTGGATCCTCAAAAATTGTCTTTTATGTATCCTAATTTACAACCTAAGTGTTGGAGATGTGGAAATTTAGATGCAACTTATTTTCATATTTGGTGGACATGTAGGGAAGTTAAAGCATTTTGGATTAAGATATGGTGGAATATTCAAAATATTTTTAAGAAAAAGATAAAGTTTAAGCCGCAGATATTTTTGTTGGGTATTATGGAAGACTTGGATGCAAAAGAAATGGAATTGATGTTGAACTTTATAACGGCTGCAAGACTATTAGTAGCTCAATATTGGAAAACGGAACATTTACCCACTATAGAAGAATGGTCACTTAAAGTCTTGAACTTAGCAGAAATGGCCAAGATTTCCGCTTATGTGAAGGATTATTCACAAGAAAGATATATTTTGGTTTGGAGAAGATGGATAGATTATATTGAGCGTAAATATGTGACCAAAAAAAATATCATCTGGTTTTTGAGTGAATTTTAAAGTATTATTGTTGTATAAAGGTTAGAATAGTTTATTTAGTACTATTTTTAATTATTAAAGTGATGTTATTATTATTGTTTTTAATAACTGTATATTTGTTTAAAAGAGAGTTAAAGGAGGTTATGGATATGTTATTTTAATAGTTGATTAATGTTAGTTAGAGTATGATTATTTTATTGTTAACCCTGTGATTAGCACTGGGAAGTGAGGGGGGAGGGAGGGGGGAGTGGAAGGGTGGGTTGGGGAAGGGGGGATTTATATTGTAAAATTTTATAAAATTTTCAATTAAAAAAAAATACTTATCTGATTTCAAGTTTATAAAAAGAGAAAACTCCAAAGTATGACCCAGAGTTCACATACAATGAATTTGATAAAGTATTGTATTTTCTGCTTTAGTGCAGAAATATGCAGTCCTGATATGATAGCTCAGTGGTGGTGAACCTATGGCATGCGTGCCAGAGGCGGCACTCAGAGCCCTCTCTGTGGGCACGCACGCCATTTCCCCAGCAGAGTTCGCCAGAGTAGCGAGCACGTGGTGTTTGGAAGCGATAGGGCAGGAAGTGAGCGAGTAAGCAGCATTGGCTCCACAGGGATGCCCTGGAGATGGTGAGGGACTGGCCCCTGCCACGTTCACCCAGTCTGCCGTGACCACTACAGCCACGCACACCCAGTGGGCCATGCCCCCACGCCCCCCCCTGAGGGCACCACAATGCTGATGCAGCCCTGGCACTTTGCGATAAATAAGTGGGTTTTGGGTTGCAGTTTGGGCACTCGGTCTCTAAAAGTTTCGCCATCACTGTGATAGCTATTTAGACTTAATAAATTTTAATCACCAAATATTCTTTCCACAGAAGCTCATATAATAATAGAATTTTAACTTATTTCAGTATTTTTTTAATTCTAAGCTAATATTCCTTCAAATTTTAAATGTTTTTAAAATAATAACAGAAAAAGGAAAAAACAAAAAAGATACACGCGTTATCAAAAAATTATATAACTAGTGCTTAAAAATAAGTGAATATAACAATATATTTATATAAATATATTTATATAAACACATATTATAACAGTAAACACTTAGCATTTGTATATATGGACAGGACATTTTTGCATGCTTTTTCCAGATTTAAGCTTGATAAATCAAGTTAATTAATCAGAATCATTAATAATCTTCTAAAGAGAAAGATGGTGGTGCTGACCGATGCAGTGCTCCATTATGGGGAGAAAGAGGTAAAGTTTGAACAAAGTTAAATGGGCATTAAAAAAGTAGAATTTGAAGAAGGAAGAAAAAAAAGGGCTAAGGGAGAAGAAGGGCAAGGAGGAGGAGAAGTAGGGAGGAGGAGGATGGAAGAAAGGTGGCAGCAATGGCAACAGTGGTGAGTGGAATTAATGGCAGCATGCACAACCAGAGAGCACAATCAGGAAGTGCAACTGGAAAGCGGCAGCACCAGCAAGTGCATTAAGCCTACTGATTATTGCTCCTTTCTCTTCTTTCTCTGTTCCCCTGGAATGGTATATAGCAGGGGTGTCAAACTCAATTTCATTGAGGGCCGCATCAGCATTGCGGTTGCTCTCGGGGGGGAGGTGGGTGTGGCCAGGGTGGGTGCGGCCTACTGGGTGGGCGTGGATGGAGTGGGTGTGGCCTACTGGGTGGGCATGGCCAGCTCTACATCGTTCGTGTCAAGGGTGCCTGTGGGGGCCTGGGCAGGAGTGGGACAGATCTGAGGATCTCTGGCAGAAGGTGGTGGGACCGGGGCAAGCACCAAAGCATGGTCCATTTCTTCATTCCTCACAAAGGGTGACACCTCCCCAGTATGCACCTAGGGGCCGACACAGCAGGGGCTGGTTCCTCGCTGTTTCTAGACGGCCTTGTGGAGCTGAGACTGAATGCATTTCAGCATAGATGGCCACCACAAAATTGTACATTAGCTCCCGGCCGGCCTGGGCCAGGGCCAAGGCAGCAGGGGCGGTTCCCTCACTGTTTCCAGGATGGCTTCGTGGGCCACATGAAACCACTTCGTGGGCCACATCCGGGCCTTGTGTTTGACATGTCTGGTATATAGGGTCTGCTTGAGCAGGAAGGGTTGGACTAGAACAGGGGTAGGCAACCTTGGCTCTTTTATGACTCATGGACTTCAACTCCCAGAATTCCTGAGCCAGCGTGGCTGGCTCAGGAATTCTGGGAGTTGAAGTCCATGAGTCATAAAAGAGCCAAGGTTGCCTACCCCTGGACTAAAAGATCCCTTCCATCTCTGTTATTTTGTACTCTTTAAACCAGTTTAATCAAAGTCCAAATTAATTATTTTCTAAAATTTTAAATTGAGACCCAAACTAAAGGTTTTATTCAGTACAATACAATTCTTAAAACTTTTCCTTCTAACAACTATACTTTCTGAATTCATAAAGGTTGATAACGGTGACCCATGATTTAATACACAGAATAATGCTATCAGAGCTGGGCTGCAGTTGGAGAATGCAACCATTGAGCACAACTGGTAATGGCAGTGGCCCAATACATATTTATTGAGCAATGGTGGCAGCAAGTGAGCAATTGCAATTGGTGAGGACAACTGGCAAGAAGCAGTGGTAAATAATACCAGCAAGCACAACCAGTGAGCAGCAGCAGGCACAATCAGCAAATGCAACTGAGGTGGCAGTGAGCAGAACTGGTGAGCAACAGCAGTGGGCATGACTAAGGAATACAACTGATGGCAACAGATGCAAATAGTGCATTGAGATACTGACTGAAAGCAGCAATGGCTCCACACTGGACACAATGAAGCGAGGCAGCAAATGAGTATAGTCACTGAGCATACTCAATAAGCAGCAGCGACAAGCACAACCAAATGCAACTGTGGAGGCAATAATGGCAGCAAGCAGAACCAGTGATCAGCAGTCGCGGACGTAACTGGTGAACATAACTTGTGATGAAAGTGGTTGCAAACAAAACAACAAAGTGCTTACAGAGAAGGGGCAGCATGCCATTGGGCACAATGAAATAGAGAGGAAAAGGAGAAGAAAGAGAAGGAAAAATAAAGATAAAATAAATTTAAAGGAGGAAAGAAGTGCAGAGGGAGAAGGAATGGCATCAGAATAGAATAGTGCTGGAACAGCAGGAGGATATGAAGTGTGACAGCTGAGAATGGAAGTGAGATAGCATGTAATGAGGTAGAAAATATAGTGCAATAATGGTGTTACATTTAAAGTTTACTTCAGTAAAACAATATTAGCAATATTTAAGTATTATTTCAACATTAACCACAAGAAAGAGCAAATACCAATTTTTAAAACCAAAGTAAACAATATTCAAAAGATGGTTAAAACATAAAACCCTGCATTAAATCACATTTTAAATGAAAGAATGAACCCTGCACTGGAAAAAAATACTGAAAACAGTTGCAAAAACATTTGCAAAAATAACAGTCATGGAAGAACACCTAGTTATGGAGAAAAGACTAATATTGTTGTGAGTTGCAAAATATGGCCATGTATGTATTCATGCCCACAGAAGACCCAAACTATATCTATATCAAATGTAAACTAAATGAATTCCTTGAGGAAAAGACTAAGCATCTATAGACAAGTCTACCCACTCTACAACTAAAACAACAAAATGAGAAACTCCAACTAAAGGAAGAAGACTTTGACTACTCTGTACACAGTAAGGAACAATTAACTAGGGAAAATTAACATTTAAAGACAGACCGATGGCAACACATCACTCATAGAAGAAAAATCAAGAACATTATCCATGCAACCTACAAGTCCAACCCTACTGGACCTGAACAATGAATTTCACAGATTCCCTTGGAAGAAAGGGAGCATATACCCTGGAGAAGGGACATAAGTAAGTTTACCAATTAGAGGAAGAACAACAGACCAGACTTCCTCAAGAAAAAAAAAGTGTTGGTGGTAGGAGACTCACTACTCTGAGGAAATGAATCAGCAATTTGTAGACCAGATAATCTATCTAGGCAAGTTTGCTGTCTCCCTGGAGCATGGAGCAAAGATAAAAGATGTGACTGGGAGGTTTACTAAAATGATTAAACCCAGAGATTATTACCCTTTTCTCCTCTTTCTCTGCTCCCTTGGAATGGTTTGGTCTGTTTGAGCAGGAACGGTTGGACTAGAATTCCCCAAAGGTCCCTTCCATCTCTGTTATTCTGTATTCTTTAAACCAGTTTGATCAAAGTCCATTTTAAATTGGGGCCCAAACTAAAGGTTTTACTTAGTACAAAGCAATTCTTAAAACTTTTCCTTCTGACAACTGTACTTTCTAAATTCATAAAAGTTCATAATGGTGACCATGATTTGATATGCAGAATAGTGTTATCAGAAAAACCCAGGCAACCAAGGAGTCAAAATGCCTGTCTTTCTTTGCTATCATCTAGTGCAGGGGTGTCAAACTCAATTTCATTGAGGGGCGCATCAGCATTGTGGTTGCCCTCACGGGGGGCGGGGGGGTGTGTGGCTAGCATGGGTATGGCCTACTGGGTGGGGGTGGCTGGGTTGGGCGTGGCCTACTGAGTGGACATGGCCTACCGAGTGGGCGTGGCCAGCTCAACATAGCTCACGTCAGGAGCACCTGTGCAGGCCTGGGACGGATCCAAGGGTCTCCAGCAGAGGAGGGTGGGACCGGGGTGAGCGCCAGGACAAGGTTCACTGGAGGAGCTTCACCATCCCTCTCAGGCCATGCAGGGGGACCCCTAGATGGTGGCATGGGCTGCCCAGAGCCTTGGACAATGGAGGTCAAGCGCCCAGCTCTCGAATTCAGGGACCCCACAGACCAGCCTAGCCTAACCCCATTTCCCAAGGGGGCGCCCAGGTGCACTTACCTTCTCCTTGAAGCTTCTGCTCCTATGCTCGCTCTCTTTGGCCAAGTTGTTCATGGTGTTGCGGGAGGGCAAAATGTGTGGGTCAGAGGGAGGCCCATTGCCTCTCCCTGGGGGGAGACCCGGCTTTGTAACAAAAGTATCCTCAGCGATAGGATGGGAGACCACCAGGAGAGGTCAGGAGGAGGAGAAAAGGGAATGGCGAAAGGGCAGCAGGGCTGCTCGGGGCCAAGTGCTAAGGCAGGACTTCCCTCAGACCCTTCCTCCCTCTCATTATCTTCCTTCCTTCCTTTCCCCCCTTTTTCCTTCCCTCTTCATTCTCCTTTCCTTCTTCTTCCTTCCCTTCCTTCCTTCTTTTTGTTTGTCTTTCCTCTTTCCCTTTCTCCTTTCCTGTCCCTTCTTAAATGCTCAAATGCAAAAGGGGAAATATTTCTCAATGCCTCCTTGCCTTGTGATCAAATGCTACTTTTGCTAGTAGTCTGTGGCCACTTAAAAGACCGAGAACAAACCAGGCTCAGTTTATCCCATGTCTGCATTTAGTGGGGGCGTCCACAGACAACAGTACAGCAGAACTGTCAAAATGGTGGCTGTGATAGTTGATCAGAGCTTCTCTGTTTTTTATGTGTAACGGCTTTAGCATTTAGGAACAGAGGTAAGTTAGTTGCTTTTCTATTAATACATAATCCTTAAAAGAGCTCTCCTGCAGGGAGACATAAAGATTAGTGAAGCAAGAATATTACAGTATCTTACAAACGCTGAACTGCCAAAGGTCCCGGAAAAATACCAAAATATATTAAATGAAGATATAACACTTCAGGAAATTATGGAAGTGATTAAAAAACAAAAAAGCAATAAAACACCAGGCCCTGATGGATTACCGTCGGAAATATATAAAAACCTTTAAGAACTTCTGGGCCCAACTTTATTGGATGTATTTAACAAAATACTAAAAGTAGCAAAGACCCCAAATTCATGGAAAGAAGCAATCATTACACTAATACCTGAAGAAAATTCTGATTTAACTCTCATAAAAAACTATAGGCCCATTTCCTTATTAAATACGGATTATAAGATTTTTATGATAATAATGGCAGAAAGATTAAAAAGATACTTAGCTGAATTTATCCATACCGATCAAAACAGTTTTCTGCCCAAAAGGCAAATAAGATATAATGTCAGGATTATATTAGATACGCTAGAATATTATGAATCACACAATGAAAAATAAATGGCACTGATTTTTGTTGATGCGCAGAAAGCGTTCGATAATGTTAGATGGGAATTTATGTTGACCCAACTTAAATATATGGACTTTAGAGAAAGATTCATAAACATGTTCCAAGCAATTTATTCTAAACAAGAAGCAAAAGTAATTATGAATGGAGAATTAACAAAAAGTTTTCAGATACAAAAAGATACGAGACAAGGCTGCCCGCTATCAGCATTATTATTTGTACTTTCATTAGAAGTTTTAACAAGAATAAATCGAGAATAAATCGATGACCTAGTATTTATTTTGGAGGAACCTTTAGAGTCTGGTTTAAGATTATTACAGGTCCTGGAAAATTATGGAGATGTAGCGGGGCTGAAGATTAACCAATAAAAAACGAAAATGTTAGTCAAGAATATGACCAAACCACAAGAGAATGAGCTAGTAGAAAAAATTAACATTCAAATAGTTAAAAAAGTAAGATACTTAGGGATTCAACTGACAGCAAGATGCATCATACTCAAAAGAGAAAATTATGATAAATTAATAGATCAAATCTCTGTAGACTTAGACAGATGGAAAAACCTACAGTTTTCTTTTATGGGGAGAATTGCAACTATTAAAATGAATGTGCTACCCAAACTACTTTTCCTATTCCAATGTACACCGATTAAATTAGGCAAAAATTTCTTCGAAAATTTAAACAAAATTATATCCAAATTTATTTGGCAAGGGAGGAAACCGAGAATTAAATTTAAGCTTATTGCAGGATGCAAAAGAAAGAGGAGGATTCGGTCTCCCAAATTGGGAAAAATATTACAAGGCAGCAACACTTGCTTGGTTAAAGGAATGGATACATTTAAGGAATAGGAGATTGCTAGCACTAGAAGGTCATGACAGGCAGACAGGGTGGCATGCAATACTATGGGGTGGAAAATACAAAGCACACCAGTATTTCCAGAAACATAATATTAGATGAGCACTACTAGATGTGTGGATTAAAATTAAAAAATCTAATTACCCAATTGGATTTCAACACCGGAGATTTTTTTGCACCCAAAATTTATGAACCTGGGAAAGGTAATTACATATAAAAACATTCTAGATGAGACCGGAGAATTGAAAACAAGAGGGGGACTATTAGAAGATGGCATAGAGTTGGAATGGTGGGCATACTTGCAAATACAAGCACAATATAGAAAAGATAAAAAAGAATCTGGGATTAAACTAGAATATACAGAACTAGACAAAATTCTGCTAGGAACTGATGACAAAATGATAAAAAAAATTACCAATATTTATTAGAACAAAGTATGCCAGCAGAACAGATGAAAGATACAATGTTAATTTGGAATAAAAACTTCAGCTATAATATCGAGTTAGATTATTGGCAACTACTGTGGGACAGGAATAGGAGATTAACATTAGCTACTACTTACAAAGAAAACTTATATAAGATGTTTTATAGGTGGCACCTCCCCCCTATAAGGCTAGCAAAAATAGACAAAAAATCTCCACCATTATGTTGGAAATGTAGAAAAATACCAGGTGGGAATGCTTAGAAGCTCGAAAATGTTGGCACTTGATAAAGAATTGGTTAGAAGAGATACTATCATTAAAAATTGAAGCAAAACCAGAACTCTTTTTATTAGGGATCACTATGGATAAATTCAGCAAAGGAGCTTTATATTTAATTTTGCACATTTTAACCACAGCAAGATTAACATATGCTCAAAATTGGAAAAGAAAAGAAACCCACCCCCCCGAAGAAGAAATACTAAACAAAATTCTATCCTGTGTGGAAATGGACAGACTGACATTAGAACTCAAAAATAAAACAGAAACAGAGTACTTTGAAATTTGGAATAAAGTGTATAATTGGTTAGATTTTAAGAGGTACGCTGGGACAAAGGCTGATGATTAAGTAGATAACCTAGAAAGTCTTATTTTAATATTTGTTATATCAGATAGAACCAAAAATTATTTAACTAGGATGTACTTTATTGAAAGAATGCACACTGTGTAACAATGTAATAACTTAATGTAAAGTAATATTAATAGTATCATTTAAACAGGGAAGTTGTATCATGTCCAATGTTTCTTTTTTGTCTTTAATTGTATTTAATGTGTCCTTTGTGTTTTTTAATTGTATATTCAATAAAATTTTGAAAAAAAAACAATTATTCATGCAGTAGGTGATTATCAGGCATGTTTCATAACAGAAGAGGCCTGCCAAAATGCACTCCTTAATAGACAGGACCCAGAGTATTCCTTTTCTGCCAGTCTTAATGGAATGGACAGATATAACTGGGAAGCTGAGTCTCCCAAACAATCCAGTCTAGTGCCAAGACAGGCTTGCTAAGGCATTACCAGCACTTTGAATTGAATTTAACTATACCTTTACAGAATAAATTGTTGGAACTGACTCCTGATAAAGGATTGAAGACAAATTTTGGAATTGTGTATTGCTTTTATGATTTTTCCCCTTAAATAATCTGTTTATTCTGATTTTATTTATTGAAATGGAATTTTATCTCTCTTGAATGTAATAATAAAAATTGGGCTTGTGTTTTGTAAATCATTTTCTAATAATTCATTTTATTGTATGTCTTTTTTTTAAAAAAATTCTAACCATCAGAGGAATTCAGGAGAAATTCATGGTCTAAATTTGATATTAACCAATATATACAAAATGGCATAGCTCAAATTATGGACAACTAAATGTTCTTCTAATAGAAAGTTGTATCTTTTTAAAATATTATCTTTGTAATGTTGGTTTTAAAAAGAAAAAGTAATATTAGTTCTTTCTTCCCAGAGGCAGATGAGGAAGAGGCAATGCTTTGCAGCTGTTTGATGATTTCCATAATCAAGAACTGCACAAAATTTAAGAGGTTTCTTTCCCCTCTACTGTATCTTACCATGTACTAGTGATATCCGAAATTTATTAGCTGAATGCATACATTATACCCTGTCATGTATTAACCATGAGTTGTTGACCATTTTATTTGCAATGAATGAATCCAGCAATTAAATTATAATGATTCTGCAAATGCTACAATTAAATCTGCCCTACGTCACAAGATTCAATACATACACTCAGTGTATCTATTGAAATAATGACCACCTTGTGCAAATAAGCTGTTGTTGATTAACTAATAAAATATTTTAAACTTCTACTGTTAATTCAGTTACAACTTTTAAAGAAAACCATCCATCCTTTCCTTTGAAGGAAAACTATCAAATCCTGAGCAACTGTGGTAAGATCCAAAGGGTAACAAATGTCATTAAATAGAATCTATAAAGGCCAGGGCAATCTGACAGCCTGAATCTTTGCTGGGTGGCTGAAAAAAACCAAGGAATCAAATTTGTGTATTGCATAAAATAATAGAGGATAAATTAAAGGCACAAAATCTACCCATCTAATGCTTTTAAATATATATTTTCCTTCAAAGTAATTTCCAATTTCAAAACTAAGTATTTATAATTGTATTGATTATAAACAGAGTGCTTAAGTAAAAACAATGCAAAAGTTATTGAAAGTATGCCAATATTATTTTTTATTATTATTATTATTATTTTTATTAATTGGATTTATACCCCGCCCTTCTCCTTGCGGACTCAGGGCGGCTGACAGCCTGATAAAAAACAAATACAAAAATACCCCAGTACTATCATTAAAAACATAATTAAAATGAAATATTAGATTTGGCCTTGTTAATTTAAAATTGTTTTTTAAAACCCCGCTAAAAATTTCCCCTTAGGCCAGTCCTGCTTGTTGAAATAGCCAAGTCTTAAGGGCGCGGCGGAAGGAAGGGAGATCCGGGATCACCCGGATCTCTGGGGGAAGTTCGTTCCAGAGGGTGGGAGCTCCCACCGAGAAGGCCCTCCCCCTGGGAGTCGCCAGCCGGCACTGTCTGGCTGACGGCACCCTGAGGAGACCCACTCTGTGGGAGCGTACCGGCCGATG
>NW_015387722.1:216628-223286 GCF_001527695.2 Protobothrops mucrosquamatus | reverse complement strand
AGTCCCTGGAAGCCGAGTAGAGCCTTGAGGATCGGAGCACCCGCAAGCTTGTAAGCAGCGTGTGCGTGCTCCCAAAACCCGATATGGTCCTCTGCTCCCGCCATATCTGCCCCTCCCACTGACCGTACTAATCACACCACCCTCTATTAACCCCCCAGTCTCCTCCCTCACCATTCCGCGCCCCCCAGACTGGACTGGCCTTGGCCTCAGAGAGGGCTCCCCCAAGTCCCCTCGGGCCAACCCCGAACCCCCTAAGAACCCCGAACCCCTTAAAAATTTACTAAAACACCCCTTTAAAAAGACCCTCAGTTTCAACTTCTTTTGATCTCTTTTAGCTGTGTACCACCTCTCGGGGCTCCACACCCCGTCATTGAGGCAGGCCCTTGGGATTGAATTGGGCCACGCCAGCGCGAGGGGGGAATCGCGCAGGGCCAGCAGTTCTGTCCTGAGGTACATCACAGTCAGTCACAGCAGTTCTTTACAAACCAACAGTTGAATACAGCAGTTCTTTACAAACCAACAGTTGAAGAAAGAGTTACAAAAGAATTTATGGAAGTAAGGTATAACAGATGTTTTATGAAAGAGGATAGAATTAAAAGAAAACCTTTCAGAGTCAATTCTGTGGGCTGCAGTCCACTTAACTGAAAATTATAGATCAAGTTAAAACAATATAGGTAAAAATAGAGAAATTGGGGACATCTTTCTTTTTTTAAATTGAGAATCACAGCAACCAAGAAATTCAGAAAGCCTGTAATTCCAGGAGGCTCCTTTGCAACTTGTAATTACTGCACTGAACAACATGTTTCCTTAAGAATATATAGCTTTCCTACATATCCAACATTATTATTACTGCAGAACAAATAAGGGAGAAAAAGGACTCACTATGGAAAAGAAAATAAAGTTCAGTTGCATAGACAGATTGTGGTTTGTAAAGAGAACCAGTTTGGTCTAGTTGTTAAGGCATCAGGCTAGAAAGCAGAAAAAAGTGAGAGTTCAAGTCCTGCCTTAGCCATGAAAGCTAGCTAGGTGACTTTGGACCAGTCACTCTCTCTCAGTCCAACCCATTTCACAAGGCTGTTGCTGGGGGAAAACAGAAGGAGCAAGATAATGTTAGATGTATTTGCCTTATTGCGGTTGGATTTTCATAAAAGCCAGAAAAAAAACCTAGAAAAAAATGTAAGATTTTTCTAATATCTTCTAATTGGAATAGTAACACTTGTATTTTTATCAATAAAAGCAATATAAAAAATGACACTGTGTGATAAAAATGTGGCTTCAACATCATCTGAGAGACAAAAAGTGTGTCTTAAACTTTATGAGACATTGAAATTAACTGATTTGTTCAACTGAACTGAACCATAATTGTTGGTTAAAGAATGAGTTTCTTCCTATCTCTCATGGTTAAAATTTTAGATGTCAAACTGCCGGCCCAAAGGCCGGATGCGTCATGCCAAAACTGTGCCCACACCATTGCCAGCAGTGGGGAAAAAATCCCGATACATCGCACAATGTCACGTGATGTCGCGAGTTTGACCTGCCTGTATTAGAGGAAAGGTACAAATGACATAAAATTCATAAGTGGTTAATTGTCAAAAATATTTTTCTTAGATATTGAATTTTATGAAAGTTAATTCAATTAGACAATTTAGTTAAAAACCATTATTTACAAGAAAATAAAGTAACACATTTCATGGTCACACTTTTATAGCATATAAGAGTGTGGTAATAACTTTTCAGAAGATTCTGATTTAAATTTTCAAGTGTAGTTTAAAAAGGAGGGCTTTATATTTAGCAATCAGATAGGACTAAAATGATAGGCTTTACAGTTCTTGAATCCAAGTGAGAATGGGATCTTCAAATTTGAATTTTTCTTAGTTTTTAGAGTTGAAATAGTTTATGCTGGATCAAGTTACAGAATAAAAAAAGTCAGGTTTCCCAGAGAGAGGGGGGAGGGAGGGAGGGAGGGAGGGAGAGGGAGAGAGAGAGAGAGAGAGAGAGAGAGAGAGAGAGAGAGAGAGAGAGAGAGAGAGAGAGAGAATGAATATAGATAAATATAAAAAAATCTTCATCGTGATGTTCCTATCCAGCAAAACAGGGCTTCCCCTTCCCCCAAGGAGGAAGAGCCCAGTTTTATTTTGGATTTTATGTATGCTTTAACCAAGTGTATTGTGGGTGGATTTTGTCTATCTGTAAACCATGAGGTATGCCTATTTCTGTCAAGTTTGTGTGTATGCATGCACATGTGTGTGCTTTTTCCTGTTGGCGCTCTTCAGTTTACAAGTGGAGAAACAGCTTCTTTTTCCTAATGATATTTTTAAGCCTTGGACTTTCCAAATTCGGCCTGCAAGTTATCCACCCTACCCCACTGCCTTCTCTGAAAGGTGGTGATCCCAATCAATTGTGTCCTAAGCGGTTAAGAGCATGTATTCTCTATTGTGTGTTTATTTCCACATGTATTCCAGAACCAAGATCAAGCTACAGAATATGCCCCCTTCTTTTCCCCAGCCCCCTTGTGTGTTCAGTTCTGGAATGTGAGCCCTCCCCAATCTTGGCGGGTTGGGATCATATCCTCCTGATATTCTGGTTGTTTGAAGGCAATTTCTTAAACTTTTCTTGGCTTAATTAAGATCAAGGTCTCTCTCTCTTGATGTTTTCCGTATTTGATATCTGTCCTGCAAATTCTAAGATCTTATGAAAGTCTTTTCAAAATTTATATTCCTGACTATAATTTATTTGTCAGTGTTGCAAAGAAACAGGCAGAGATTAATTCTTGGTTGATTTAGTTCACTTTTTATTAACACATATGCTAATTGAGAGGAAGAAACTACAATTCCATAACCCAAGAGGTATTACTGATCTGGTTATTACCGATATTTGGAATTCCTTGCTACTACAAATGGGATGACAAGTTGTTTTTAAATGTGAGTACAGTATCAAATTTGTTGTTCTTTTTCTTGGAGCCAAGGGAAAGAAGGCAAAGAGGGTTTTTTTTGTTTTTACAAAAGAGACAGTTTGATCTAGTGGTTAAGGCACCAGGCTGGAAAGTAAAAGAATGTGAATTTGAGTCCTGCCTTAGCTGTAAAAGCTAGCTGGATGGATGACTTTGGGCCAGTTCATCCTCTCTCAGTCTAGGAAGGAGGCCACTTCCAAAAGTAGGAATTTTTGTATTAATTATTTTGATCTTCCAGACTTGGAAGAGTTGCTTCTTACTCCAAGTGATTATAATAAATGAACTGAACTTCACATCCATTTTTCAGAATAAAATTTCAGAATCTTTTCCTACAGCTGCTGCAGTTTAGAAAAAGTGGTCATTTGTCTAAAAAGACTCAGCTTGTGTATGTGGAGGGGGAGGCTTACCTTTTGCATTTTTTTTGTCTTTTCAACTATTTTATTCCCATCTGCTGTGATTCGCATACCAGCATAATGCTAGCTGATGAAACTGTTACTTTTATCTGTTTTACCTTTAAAACCTTAGATGGGTCATGAGAACAAACTTATTAGATTTCATCCCTGTCCCTTAACAAGGCAGCTGACAAGAGTGAAAGGGGGGGAGGAAAAAGTAAAAATAAAAGTTTGAAACATTTGACAGAGCCTCCATGAATAGGTATAGTATATCTGAAACAAGGAAAATTATGTTTTCCCTTCAACTTTTAGTTCTGGAAGCAGTCCAGGCAATAATAAATATATTCTTATATATCCTCCCAGCTCTGCAAGATCCTATCCTAGGAAATTAATAAGGAAATGGTAAGTATAAAAATCCTTTGCAGCTGAAGCAAGTAGGAATGGTCAATCTAAATTTTGCCTCAAGGTTATTTTAATCTGTTTTGCAATTATGTTAACCTCTTCTGATTTACTGTCTCTAAAAACCAGCCAAGCAGCCTCATCATAAACAAGAGCAGTGATGGTTAGAATGCAGTACTACAGGCTACTTCTACTGATTGCCGGCTTCCAGCAGTTCAATTCTCACTAGCTCAAGGTTGATTCAGCCTTCCATCTTTCCGAGGTCGGTAAAATGAGGACCCAGATTGTTGGGGGCAATATGCTGACTCTGTAAACGGCTTAGAGAGGTCTGTAAAGCACTGTGCAGCAGTTTATAAGTCTAATTGCTATTGTTAATGGATCACACCCGTGAAAGGCATGAAAGGGTCACTACTGAGATTTTCCCATCCTCTGCAATGCAAATTCAGGCAGTTTCTTTTCACAGGTACTCTGGTTACCGCATTAACAAGAAAAATAGAAGTGCAAATGCAGACTCATCAATTTTCTTAAAGTTTTTTTTCCCAGCTGATCTGTCTCTGGTCCAACCATTGAAAAAGAGGAAGCCACTCATCATCACCCAGTCTGTGCACAGAAACTCCAAGAGAAAATCTGAAAACAAGAGCCTGCTTTCTTGCTAGTGGTCATGACTATGAGAACTGCAGGAACCTTAGTAACATCAAAGTGAATGGACATCCAAATAACAGGCCTATCATTACTGAGTGTAGATATAAGGTGTATGGGGTAATAGGACTCTGATTCCTACTTCAGTAGGATGAGGACTGCAGTCACTTCAACAAGGAGCTCTCCAGCAGAAGATAAGCAATTCAGAATCACACAGCATTGATGCCTCCAGCAGCCAGATTCCTATCAAGGAACAAGTGATTTGTTTTTATTGTGACTGTGCTATACTCTTCAGCTGGTTGACGTAATGGAATGGGGGGATGGTGGTAAAATGACTATTGAGCTCTATGTTTGCTATGTTTTCACCTGTTATATACTGTATTTTCCGGCGTATAAGACGACTTTCTAAACCCTGAAAATCATCTTAAAAGTCGGGGGTCGTCTTATATGCCCAGTCGTCTTATACGCCGGAAAATACGGGTATTCTATTTTATTCCTTTATATAAGCTGAGGACGCAATGGGGGCGGCGGCCGGGAGCCGCTGCCTCCCGTCCTGCTCCCCCTCCCTGGACACGATGGGGGCGGCGGCCAGGAGCTGTTGCCTCCCGTCCTGCTCCCCCTCCCTGCCCATTCAGCTGAGGACACGGCGGCCAGGCTGGGGGCGGCGTGGACTCCCGACGATGCCGCAGTGGCCGCTGCCATGCCGCCGTTGCCGCCACTGGAGCCGCTGCCTCCCGTCCTGCTCCCCCTCCCCGACCGTTCGGCGCCGTCTGCCTTTCATTCTCTCTCTCTCTCTCCTAACCTGGAGGGAGAGGAAGAGAGAGAAAGAGGAAAGAAAGAGAAGAGAAAGAGGAAAGAGAAAGAGAAGAGAGAGAGAGAAAGAGGAAAGAGAAAGAAAGAGGAAAGAGAGGAAAGAGAAAGAGGAAAGAAAGAGAAGAGAAAGCGAGAAAGAAAGAGGAAAGAGGGAAAGAGAAAGAGGAAAAAGAAAGAGGAAAGAGAAGAGAAAGAGAAAGAGGGGAAAGAGAGAGAAAGTTAGAGGAAAGAGAAAGGAAGAGAAAGAGAAAGAGAGAGAAAAAGAGAGGAAAGAGAGAGAGAAAGTTAGAGGAAAGAGAGAAAGAGAAAGAGAAGAGAGAGGAAAGAGAAAGAGAGGAAAGAGAGAGAAAGAGAAGAGAGAGGAAAGAGGAAAGAAAGGAAAGAGAAAGATAAAGAGGGAGAGGAAAGAGAGAGGGAGAGGAAAGAGAAAAAGAGAGGAAAGGGAGAGAAGGAGAGGAAAGAGAGAGAGAAAGAGAGGAAAGAGAGAAAGAAAGAGAGGGGAGAGGAAAGAGAGAAAATGAGGAAAGAGAAAAAAGATTGAGAAAAGAGAGAGGAAAGAGAGAAAGGAAAGGGAAGAGAAAGAGAGGAAAGAGAAAGAGAGGAAAGAGAAAGGAAAGAGAGACAGAGAAAGAGAGGAAAGAGAGAGAGAGAAAGTTAGAGGAAAGAGAGAAAGGGGAAAGAGAAAGAGAGAGAGAGAGAGGAAAGAAAGGAAAGTAGGTGAGTGATATCCAATTATACATCTCAGCCCCCACCTAAGAGATGCTGCCAATGTTCTGAACTGCAGGCGGTTCAGATCTGGTTATTGGAGCAACCACTCAAACTATTTCTAATAACTTCTGCTCATCCAGAGGTAGAGAGAGTGCACTTCAGAGCCTTTCAGTTAAGAGGTGTCATTTATTGGGGCCTTCTCTGTACCTTCTCTGTTGTGGCACCTACTCTTCTTTTCAGAGATCAATTGGCTGCTACTTGATGATATTCCAAAAGACTTTGAAGACCTAGCTTTTCCTTCCAGCCTGGAGCTAGGGTTGATATCTGTTCCTACTAGTAGTTTTTGTTACATTGCATATTTCCCAGAAATTTATGGTACTTTTTTCTTTGTGATTTTTTTCCCATTTTAATTGTATACTGTTAAAGATGATCTGGAGTCAGGCAACCTTAGTGGAAGGATTCTTCTTGTGGGATTATACCAGGATCATTTTGACATCTAAAATGAAGATAACACTGCATATATCCTTTTTTACCTTTATTTTATATATACACACACAAACACACACACACACACACACACACACATATATCATAAAGGTAAAAAAGGATATATGCAGTCTTATCTTCATTTTAGATATCAAAAGGGTTTTGCGGCTCCCAGTGTTTTGTTTTCGGTGGGAAACGTGTCCAAGTGGCTCTTTGAGTGTTTTGGGTTGCCTACCCCTGATATAGCCCAAACTCTATATTTTAACTGGAA
>NW_015387722.1:196122-216528 GCF_001527695.2 Protobothrops mucrosquamatus | reverse complement strand
AGAAAATACGGTACATTTATAGTTGAAATGTCATATAGTGACAACACATATATGGCCAAGATTCTTGTCTTGAGGAGCTGGAGGGGAACTTATCAAATTTGCAGATGATACCAATCTGGAGAGAATTGCTAACATTTTGGGAGGTAGATTTAAAATTCAGAAGGATCCTGACAGATTTGAACATTGGGCCCTATTCAACAAGATGTAGTTCAGTGCTGAGAAAAGTAAAGTCCTGCACTTAGGCAGGAAAAACAATATGATAGGTATAGAATAGGAGGTACCTGGTTCCAATAATTGTGAGAGGGATTTAAGTGTTCTGATGATTCACCATTTCAGTTTGAGTCAACAGTGTGTCAACAGTGCAGCTATCAAGAAAGCCAACACACAGATCCAGGCTGCATCAATAGAGGGATAGCACCACTCTATACTGGCCAAATGTGAGGCCATATTTTGAATACTGTGTCCACTTCTGTTCACCACAATATAAAAAGGATACTGATGCTCTAGAAAGTGTGTAGAGAAGAGCAACAAAAATGATAAGGGGTCCGGATGCTAAATCATATAAGTAGGTATTGTCATGGTTCCGGTAGATGAGACCAATTAAAAGAACTTCAAGGCAAGGAATTCTTCCTCAAAGAACATTTTTATTTGGCTACAAAATAACGGCACATACAAAGGTGAACCCAAGACTAAATTCCCCTCCCCCAGGTTACAAAGTTGCAGGTTGCAATTCCCACCCCAATTAGATATCATAAATCATATTCACCAATTGTTAGTAAACGCGGGCATTCCTCCCAGATCTCCAGTCCGCCAAAATGTTATCAATAATGACCTTGGTTCCCATACATGAGAATTGTTATGGCTAGCTTAAAACTACACTTCCCCCCTCCTTTCTTTCTAAATATGTGGCAACTGAAAACGAAGTGAAAATGGCTTCAGTTCAGTTCATTGCAGTGTTGACAGGTATGGCTATGGGAACTAGCTACAGTTACCCTAATGAAGAGATGACTCAGAGGAGATATGATAGGAGTTTTCCAATATTTGAAGGGCTGCCATAGGGAAGAGCGTGTCAATTTATTCCTTATCATCTGAAGACAGGACAAAAAGCAATGGGTGGAGCTCACTGCAGGGAGATTCAACCAGGAATTAAGGAGGAACTTCTTGACAGTGAGAACAATTAAACAGCTTGCCCCTGGGAGTTATGGGGGTTCCATTTTTGAGAAAAGAGCAAGGAATAAAGTTCTGCAATATCATGTTAAGATAAGATTTAAGATTGATAACATTGACGTAATTATTTTAAAAGAGATTCCTAATAGAATCCTGCGCAAGAGGAAAAAAATTACATCATAACAGTTATTTGAAGCAGAAAGGGATTCCATTTCCCTGTGTGATATTTCAAGAAGTAATTTTTATTTTCCAACATCAAACATAAAGACTTAATACTAGCTTTTAGCTTTTCCAGAAAGCTAAAAACTTTCTGGAAAAAAATTAAGGAGGAATGTGACCAAAATTCTATGTAAATTGCTGACAAAGATTTACAATTACTGCAAATGACTAAGAAAAAGGACTCTTGACTTTGGAAGCTACAGCTAAGGACTTTGATAAACTTTTCTCTTGAATATGGATTATATATTTTTAATATGCAATATAATCGGAACAAATGCTCTTCAAAAAATAAAAAGTTTTTTTTGCTATTTGAGAATATTGAAACAAAATATAATTTTGCTTACACAAAAATATAAGAAAAAATTTGAAGTACTTGATTTATTTTATTTATTTATTTTATTTATTTATCAAATTTGTACCCCGCCCTTCTCCTAGCGGACTCAGGGCGGCTTACAGCCAGTTAAAACAGATAACAATACAAAATACTAAATTTAAAATGTAATTAAAATGAAATATTAATTATTGGCCGTTTCTTTTTAAAATTATTTTAAAACCAAATTAAAATACTCCTTAGGCCAGTCCTGATAGCTTAAATAGCCATGTCTTGAGGGCGCGGCGGAAGGAGGGGAGATCCGGAATCATCCAGATCTCTGGGGGTAGTTCGTTCCAAAGGGTGGGGGCTCCAACAGAGAAGGCCCTCCCCCTGGGGGTCGCCAGCCGGCACTGTCTGGCTGACAGCACCCTGAGGAGACCCCAGCCGGCACTGTCTGGCTGACGGCACCCTGAGGAGACCCTCTCTGTGGGAGCGTATCGGCCGATGAGAGGTAATCTGTGGTAGAAGGCGGTCTCGGAGATAACCAGGTCCGAAGCATGTCCGATTGACTGAAGAATTTGTATCAAGGAAAAAGACTAATAAAAAACTAATAAAATAGTTTTGTTCATCAGTCCAAAACTAAAATCAACTTATTACTAATCCTGATTCATGAACTTATATATTGTAGTTGAGATTGAAATAAAGATAAAGGTTTCCCCTGTCCAATCATGCTCATCTCCATTTTTAGCCAAAGGAGCCAGTATTATGTGTGGACTTTTCTGGAATCATGTGTCCAGCATGATTATATGCCAAGGCAGACAGAATACTGTTACTTTACCACAGAAGTGGTATCAATTTATCTATTCGCATTTGCATGGTTTCGAACTGCTAGGTGGGCAGGAGCTGGGGCAAGGATGGGAGCTCATCCCATGGCACAGTGCTCAGGTCTCAACTGAACCATGGCACTCTCAAGATTGAAATACAAAGGATTAAATCTATAATTTTTGGTCTTTATGTTCCAAATGAGGATAAAGTAAAAGTTTTTTTAAATCTTAGGGACCAATTGGGTATTTATTCATATAAGAACTGGTGCATGATGGGGTATTGAAATGGAATTGTTGCTTCACAAATTCAGATAAGAAAATTATCAACCAATTCTTAACCAAGGCAAATGATCAAAGTCTTTCTGTGATATAATAAATAATCTGTCTTTGGTAGATACTTGAAGACAGAAGTAAGGTACTTCTATGGAATATACCTATTTTTTAGAAAGACATAGGTCTTTTTAAGGAATTGATATGATACTGATTTCTAAGCATGTTGTAACTAAAATCTCTAAGATGGAGGTTTTACCCAAGACTTTTTCTGGCAACAAACCTGTCAATTTGATAGATGAGAAAAAAAATCTAAGTATGAAGAAGATATGGATTCTACAGATTTGGAGTTAACAAAATTGATGAATGATGTCAGAGTTGCCATCCTTCGCTCGCATCTATGCTTTGCTAGATGCCAGTCTGCCATAAGCCACGGGAGGAAGGAGTTGTGGGAATGGGGGGAGGGGACTAAAAACAATCTTTGTGCCTTCCTGAGACATCCCAAGGCTGCAGACCTGGGAATGGAATGCAACACCTATCCATCTATCCAGCTGTTGCAGAGACAGTTACCAAAAACATCTTCTTTGATTGACTGGACAATGGGGAGATAACAGGGGGGGTGGAACGGACAAGGGAAAACTAACTAGGAAATATTCACATGCAAAATCTTAGATCTGGCTTTGCTATTGTACCACTTAGTAAAAGTAACCTTTACACTACAAATGGAGTCAAGAATGTTTCTTTCCTAAGGGACCAAGCTGGGCCAGATCTGAGATTAAGTCAGATCTGCAATACCAATTTTCCCAGAGCTAACGACTACTAGGGAAATTGTGCAAACATGTCTATCCCAGAAAGGGAAAAGGAAGAGATGGAAGACTCTGGGGTGAAGAAAACCTGAAACCCTGGGAGCTTAGTGCCTGGAGCAGCCAACTCAAGCTTGGCACCTAACCCAAATCCAGAGGGGGAAAACTGATGCCACTGCTTGTACTCCCCGAAGTGTGGCAGAAAGCCTTGTCATGTGGCGCCAAGTCCCATTGGTTGTAGTGATTTGGGAAATTGGACAAGATGGAGGAACCCCCTCCAGAAATCACCGTTGGCTGAGGACCGAGACCCAGAATTCGCTGTCCAACAAATATATTCGAACGAGCCCAGAGGGATCCCCAAGCTGCAACCCTCAAACAAGCAATGAACTTCCTCAAAGACAAATTCCTGGAATTTAGGCTCGGTGACCACCCAGACCAACCAACCCTGGAGCTGGCATGAAATCCAGCATTATCAGTTGCTTAACCTGCTCTTGCCCTGCCAATACCAGTTGTCCCACTGGTACCAGTAGCCCCATTAGCACCTGGTGGTCCACCAGCACCAGGGGCAGCACTAGTGACCCTATTGGGACCAGCTGTTCCCCTAGCATCAGTTGCCTTCCCAAGCTGGGGACAGCACCAACTGTCAGAGGACCAAGACAATGATAGTGGAGAAGACAATCCAATGGTAAGTGACCCCCTACTCCTGGTGCTTCCGCTGAGCCCTGATAGCCCCAAAGAAGCGCTGATCCTGGCACTTCCGCTGAGCTCTGACAGCCCTGCAGCTCCAGCCATCTCTTGCTTAAGCTTGTGCGGTGCTGCCACCGGTTCAGCTCATTCCCCTCCCCTGCTACTTTTCTAGGATGGTTGTGTACCACCTGCTAGGTGCCAATGTACCACAGGTGGTACCCGTTCCACTGGTTGAAAAGCCCTGATATAGTGACCTAATAAATACAATTTATAAATTTTATAAATACAATTGAAACATAAGCTGATCAAAAAAGATGTAATATGCTGATGTTAACTGTTATTTGTACAAACACAAAAATGTTTAAATTCAACTTTGTATGTACAGAAAATATTAATAACTATATTTGTTTAATGTTGACAAAAGCAGAATACTACTGGAAGAAGAGAAGATCAAAGAAATATAACATTAATTAATATATTGATTATGGAACTATAGAAATTAATTATTATTGATTGTTTTTTTAAATATATGAACCCAGACAATACACTGTTTATTAAGCACTAAAGACTGTTATTGTAAAAAATCAATAAAATATATTAAGAAAAAAAAGAAAGAAAGCCCCAGGTAAAGTGAAACCAAGTAGCTACACGCCGCTTGTTAAGAAAGTGAAAGTGGAAAGCGAGGCTTCAACCCAATACCAGAAAGAGGCAATTAGTGCCATACCTAACAAATATGGGGGTTGAAAGAAGTCTTTAGCAAATGGGAGTCTAACATATTCCCCCCCTCACCGACTGTGCAATCAAGATCCTTCTCAGAGCAAAACTACTGAAGCCCAGACTTTACTCTATGACGCCAAGCAAATTGGAAGAATTCAAAGCTTTCATTGACAAAAATTTACCCAGGGTATCCATCCGACTGGCAAAATTGCATATGGCTGTCCCAGTGTTATTCCAGGAGTAAAAAGATGGCTCTGTAAGATTATCCAGAATGCCCCAATTCAACAGCTCCAAACCAGAAATAGTGAGACCACTTATTCCGTCCTGCCAACTCATAGCACCAGTCATTACCCAGGCGCAGGCAAAAACCAAGCTCCAGGTTGGGGAAAGCATAGCGAACACCTTGAAGACAGCGTTAGAGAATGACAAGTGGTTCCAAGAGCACAAAAAAAATGTACAATGCAGGACGGCTTAGCTTGGGTGGGGGCAAAGCTGAATGTCCCAGAAAACTAGAGATTACTAATTCTAGAGAAAAGCCACGATTCAAATTTTGGTTTTGTGAAAACGCTACCTGATCAAGACCAATTTTGGCGGCTGTCCCTTAAAAACAATATTCAAAGCTACTTGGCTAGCTGCCCGGTGTGTGCTTCAGTCAAGGGGCAGCAAGGGAAAACACTAGGGTTCCTCCAACCTATGGCGAAGCCCAGTGCCCCTTGGAATGAGATTTTCATTTTATTCTCTAAGCAAATACATTTTGTGCCCTGCCAAAAAAATTCCATTTGCTCGCATCTTGGCTAAGTTATTCATACTGTACATCATGTCTATAGACTGGACAGCACTCCACAACAAATAATCTCTGATCACAGAGTGCAATTTAAAAGTTTCTTGGGATGTCCCAAGGACTCAGTTCCAGTCATCATCCTGAAATGAATGGGGGGAGAGAATGTATGAATGGGATGCTAGAACAATACTTGAGATGCTACATAAATTACCAGCAAGGCAATTGGACAGACCTCTTGCCATTTGCTGAGGTGGCTTATAATAACCCAGTACATAGTAGCACTGGGTTCACCCCTTTCAAAGTAGCCATAGGACAGGACTTTGCACCCATGCCTGAATTGCCCTTGGCTACCCTCCCTCTCTCATCTATAAACAACTGGGTTGCCCAGTTGCAGGACTCATGGCCTGTTGTCAGAAAGTCATTGAAAGAAACCAGGGAAACCTCTAAAAAGCAAGCAGACAAAAAAATGAACGAAACCCAAAGACTTTAAAATAGGTGACCAGGTCTACCTGTCAACCAAATACCTACCTGTCAACCAAACAGCTGTCCAAAAAACTGGGACCCAAATATATTGGCCCTTTCACCATCAAAAGAATCATCAACCTGGTCACGGTTGAGCTCGAACTGCCAAAATCCCTCAGACGTTTTCACCTGATCTTTCATTATAGATTACTTAAACCAGAAACTCAATCTCCACTGTGTCCTACACTGACACCTCATGCTTGAAGGAGAACAGCATTTTGAAATTAAAGACATCTTAGACTCCCATAGACACCAAGAGAAACTCCAATATCAAGTAATGGGAAAAGACTTTCCTCCATCAGAAACTGAATGGGTGGACCTTAAACACATTAAGGCGGCCAAACTTCTCAAATGTTTCCATAACCAGTATACTGATAAAATGAAATAGTGCCCTACCTAACTGTATCTCTGCCTTGTTTCGCTCTCTCTTTATTGTGCTTTTTGTTTTGCAGGACTATCATCCCTGTCAAGGGGGCACAGTATGTGAGATCCACCAGCTTCAACCTGGCACCTTGCCGGCATTCTGTCATTTATTATGGGAATTAAAGAGGAGGGATTGTCAATTGAGGAAGAACAGAGCAGTTTGGAATCCAGTTCCTGCTGGCACTATGGCATCTTCAAAGTGTGCTCAGCAGCCAAGAGCCACCCTGGCAAGCCACCAGGATTACTATAGCCAGTAGCCAGTCCAATGACATCCTGGAAAAAATCGCTATAGATTTCATTGTTGAACTGCCTGAAAGTTCCAGGAATAGATGATCTGGGTTGTCACTGACCTCTTCTTCAAGCAACTACACTTTGTTGCTTGCCCCAAAATCCCCTTTGCTCATACTCTGGCAAAACCTTTCGTACAGCACATTTACAGGCTCCATTGGGTTCCAGACCAAATCATCTTGGACACGGGTGTTCACTTCACCTCATGATTCTGGCAAGAGTTTCTTAAGCTCTTGGGACCAATCAGGGGCTTAGCTCTTCACATCACTCCCAGATAAACTGAGCTTGTGAATGTGTGAATTACATGTTGGAACAATACCTCAGATGCAACATCAATTACCAACAAGACAATTTGCAGAAATTGCATACAGGAACACGGTCCATAGCAGCACCAGATTCACGCCATTCAGAATGGCATTTGGCCAAGGCTTTGTAGCTATACCGGAATTACCTCAGCTGAACCCCCAAACCACCTCTTTGGCGGATTGGATCAAGTCCCTTCAGACCACAAAAAAACATGCTCACAATAAACACTCACAACAAAAGGACTTTAAAGAGGGGCAAACTCCAATGCCTAGTTTTATAGGAAGGACTTTCCTCCTTTTGAAATGGAGTGGTGATTTGTAACATGTGCGAGCACTACTGCTCCTTTTCAAATTCCATGGCAAATACCCCCGTAAGTCCCATAGAAATAATCTATTAATCACTTTTTCTTCTCTTTCATTTTCTTTAGGACTAGCCTTTTCTTCAAGGGGGGGACAGAATGTCAGTGCTGCCATCCTGCTTCGCCTCATCACTACTTCACTGATGCCAGCTTGCCATGAATTTTGGGGGGGGAGAGCTAGCAAGTAGGGAGGGAAGAGGACAAAGAAACTGAAACCCCTTCGAGTGACTTCCAGAGACATCGGCCGACTGATCCCAAGATCACAACCATGGGAATGGAATGCGGAGCATCAACAGTCTGCCAAACCTCAGAATTGTTACCAAAACTATTTGTTTGAATTCAGTTGGACACAAGGAGAATAGTTTGGGAGGGTGGACCTAGGAAAGGAGAAAAGTAAATAGGCAGCTTTCACACTCAAACCTTGGATGTGTCTTTTTCTATCTTGGTTCCTTTCACTACAAATGCAGTCAAAGGCTCTTTCTTCCTAAACCACCAACTTAGGACAAGTCTGACAGGCTGGCCATTTTGTATTCGTGAAAACCCTACATCCAGTGAGACGCCACTTCTGGTGGCCTAGAATGAAGAAAGATATAGAAAGTTATGTGGCCAGCTGCCCGGCGTATACCTCAGCAAAGAGGTGTCCTGGGAAGCCCACAGGTTTACTACAGCCAGTAACCAGTCCAACTTCCCCTTCGAAGGAAATTTCCATGGACTTTATTGTGGAGCTGCCCAACAGCTTGGGAAACATGGTCATATGGGTCATCACCAACCTTATCTCCAAGCAAGTTCATTTTGTTGCCTGTCTCAAGATCCCCTCAGCATGAACCTTAGCCAAGCTCTTTGTGCAGCATGTCTACAGACTCCATGGGGCCCCTGAAAGAATCATCTCAGACATAGTTATACACTTTGTATAACTTTTGGCAGGAATTCTTGAAACTTTTGGGGACTTCTCAGGGGCTCAGCTCTTCTCACCACCCCCAGATGAATGGAGCCTAAGAATGTATGAATGGAGTTTTGGACAACACGTCTGCTGTTACATTAACTACCAACAAGATGACTGGGCAGAACTTCTCTCCTTTGCAGAAGTGGCATATAACAGCGCCATGCATATTAGTACCGGGTTTGCACCATTCCGGGTGGCCACTGGTCAAGACTTCATCATTATGCTGGAACTTCCTCAACAACCATCTCAAAGCCTTTTCTTGTTGGCATCCCTACAACATACTTGGCCAGTCGTTCACAGGGTGTTAAATGCCAATCAGAAAAGGCAACTGCAATCTGAATTTAAACTATGAGATGAAGTGTTCTTCTCAACTAAGTACTTACAATCTAGACAACCTTCAAAGAAATTAGAAGCCAAATATACCGGTCCTTTCCCCATCATCAGAGTAATCAATCCTGTGACTGTGGAATTGAAACCACCAAAAAACCTTCGGTGCCTTCATCCAATGTTCCACTGTAGCTTATTAAACCCGGCAAGCACGATGGGAGGGAATGGGTTGGAACACAGAGAGGTAATGGAGGGGGGCAAAGGAATGCAAAGAATGCTAGTTCAGAGCCTGAGACAATGCCAGCATCCCAAATGTCACTTGCTGGGAATATCTGCAAGATGAAGAGTCCATTTCCCCCAAAAAATGAATGCAGCTGATTGGATAGTAAATGATTAACAGTGGGAAAGCCATGGAAAAAGGGAAGGTTAATTATGCTATTTGCATGTAAAAATATCAGAACTGGCTTCGCTACTTCTGTAACCATTTTAATCTAGTAAATTATATTTTTGGAGAAAAGAAATGTCCTAGGAATCTTTGTTTACTGCACAAACCAAGTGGGAATGTTGACAACAGAATTTTGAAGTTAAAGATATCCTGGATTGATGAATCTATAGAAACCAACTCCAATATTTAGTCCTCTGGAAACATTTTCCAGCCTCTGAATTGGAGTGGGTTGATGCCCAACATGTGCAATCTCCACGCCTGATCCGAAAATTCCACAACCAATGCCCTAGTAAACCCCCCATGTCCCCCCACCTCCCCGAGGGAAGAAAACCATTGTGAGACACTCTTCTGTTTTAACTTTTTTTCCTTGTCGCTTTTTGGAGTTTTCATCCTTTCGTGACACGGCAGCGTTTGGGAGGGGGTATAGATACCCCCTTCCCCCAAGCCATCAGCTGAGCAAGACACTTTCCTGTACACTGCCCCACTCACCAGAGACCACCCTGGATCTCCCCCAACCCTGCCTGGCCCCCCACAGGCATCCCTCCCCAACATCGAGCTGGCTGTGTGCACATGCCCACCCACTCTGCCATGACCACCGTAGCCATGCCCACCCGGCACCCAGCAATACATAAGTGGGTTTTTGGTTGCAGTTTGGGCACTCGATCTCTAAACGTTCGCCACCACTGCCATATCACAAAAAAGATGTTGAGAGTTTGGAAAAAATTCAGAGAAAAGCTACTAAGATGATCAAAGGCCTGGAGACTAAAACATACAAAAATTGGCTACAGGACTTGGGTGTGGCTAATCTAAAGAAAAGAAGAAATAGGGGAGACATGATAGCAGTGTTCCAGTATCTGAGGGGCTGCCACAAGGCAGAGGGGGCCAGGTTGTTCACCAAAGCACTAGAGGGAAGGACGAGAAACAATGGATGGAAACTGATGAGAGAGATAATCAACCTGGAATTAAGGAGAAACTTCCTAACAGTGAGGACAATCAACCAGTGGAACAGCTTGCCCCCAGAGATTGTGGGCCCTTCTCCATTTTAAGAGAAGACTGGACATTCACCTGTCTGAGACGGTATAGGTTCTCCTGCTTAAGCAAGAGGCTGGACTAGAAGACATCCAAGGTCCCTTCCAGCTCTACTCTATTCTATTCAAACCAAAAGACCCATCAGCCTCAGAAGAAAAAATGAGAATCATCTACAGCACACAATGCAATGACTGCAACACTTAGTAACACTTTTGTTAAATGAATCTATTTCCCCATTGACTTTGCTTGTCAGAAGTTTGCAAAAGTTGATCACAGGACCTTAGGACACTATATCCGTCATAAATATGAGTCAATTGCCAAGCGTCTGAATTTTGATCATGTGACTAAGGGAATGCTGCAAAAGACATAAGGATAAAAAATGGTCAATAATTCTCTTTTCAATACAACTGTAATTTTGAATTGTTACTTAATGAACTGTTGCAAGTCAAGGACTACATATATATAAAAGAAAGTTGGAATAAATGATCCTCAAGGGTTTTTTTTACATTCTATGATGACCTTTTTCCTGTGATAGAAAATAGGCCAATCTGGTGAGAAGTTATTTGTCTATAGGATGATTTCAGGAGAAAACCTTTGAAGAGGAAGGGAAAATATGCCTTCCATAAAGAGCTTTTCGACAAGATGGCAAATCTTAGCACCCTCTTGACATGCAGCTAAGAATTACCCCATATCTGGCAAAAGCAGCACTGAACTAAATGTGACAATTCAAATTTGGTCTGCTTCCTATGATTCCTAAATTGTAAAAGTTATAAGAATGGTGGATATTTTTATATAGAAACATTTCTTCTATATGAAAAAGCCACTTATAGATGAACCAGCTTACATACACTAGAAGAATAATTTTTGATATGATTTATAAGAAAAAAAAACAATTTTTGAATCCAACAAATCCAATTTAAACCAATGGAGCTGAAGAAGCAGAGATATTCATTTATAAGATAGGCAAGAAAGTATCAAGGGCTTACATTACAAAGAAATATCATTGTTTGAAAACATTTGTATACATGCAAAGGATTAAACATAATTACAAACAGGATGAAAATGATGAAAGTCAAAATACAAATGTGTCCAATTAAGTAGGAAGAGAAGAAAACCTAATGCTTAGTTGTCCCATAGCTTAGAGAATTATAAGTAGCCTAATGAACTTTATTACTCCCATACAAAGCAAATTGGAACAGATTTGGAATGCCTTAGAACAGTGGTGGCGAACCTTTTAAAGACCGAGTGCCTGAACTGCAATCCAAATCCACTTATGTATCGCCAAGTGCCAGGTGGGCATGGCCCACTGGGTGGGCGTGGCTGTGGTAGTCATGGCAGACTGGGTGGGTGTGGCCAAGGTAGGCGTGGACACCTCAATGTTGCTCGTGGGGAGGGATGCCTGTGGGGGCCGGGCAGGATTGGGGGAGATCCATGGGGTCTCTGGCAGGTGGGGCAGTGGGCAGGAGGCTCGTCCTGCGGGGTGAGGCGAGGCAAGCAAGGCAGGGCAGGGGTGCCATTGTTGCAAGGCAAGGCAAGGCAAGGCAAGGCAGAGGCCGGGGCAGCTGCTGCCTGACACCATCGGCCCCCACACACAGAGGCCAGCCAGCTCATGGGAGCTGACAGTGTCTGTCAGCACTCACAGCCTGCCAGACCCTCAACTGGCACACTCTGGGGCTCCACAGCCCACCACCAGCAATTCAGAGAAGCTGCCTCTGAGCTGGACAGCCAGCCACAGCAGAGAAGACGATGCAGTGGGTCGTGCCCGGGAAAAGGAGGGCATGCGAGGCCAGGAGGGATGGGATGGGATGGGGGGGAGGGAAACCAGCCATGCTGGGATGCATCCGGCTATGTGGCACCTCGGTGAGTTAGTGGGCAGCGGATTGAAGAGGGACGGTTGCCATCTCCAGGGCACGGCGCGCGTGCCCACAGAGAGGGCTCTGAGTGCCACCTCTGGCACACGTGCCATGGGTTCGCCATCACTGCCTTAGAATAAAGGATGGAGGTCTAATATTTTAGAAGATTAGCTTTCTGGCATTGTAATTTACTTCATGAGAAGTAAAAAGAAATTAGTTATATAAATTAGTTAATATATAACTAATTTAAAATTGAGTTATTTATATAAATGTGTAAGGCACTCATATTTCTAATTAGAAAATAACTCCCAATTTTCAGAAAGTATGTAAAAGTAGATTAGAGCTACCATTATTTGTCAATATAATTTACATGAATCATTCCCTGCTGCCTCTTGGGGATGGGAACTCCCCCCCTACTCCTTCACTAGGACGGTCAGAGGTGTAGAGGCGGGTGGGAGGGTCATCCCATGTGCGCGACTGGAGTTAGAGGACAAGGTTTGATGGTGAAAGCTAAGGGCAGGAGCCGCAACGTGGCATGACAACAACTGCCTAAGCTGCCTCGCAGCAGCCCCACCATCTGTCCTTACTTGTCTGCAGCCACCGCAGCTGGGACAGGATAGCCGCCCAGTTGGCCACCCAGCGCATTTGATGAACCGGATTGCGTGCCTCTCCCCACGCCTCTGCCTGCTGCTTAAAGGGCCGGCTCAACAGCTGCGGCACTCGAACCCACCTGTGCTGCGTGGGCTGCAAGGCCCCAAGATGCGCAAGTACAGTGCATGTTGAGTGGCGTCAAGCGTGGCTTATTGGATGCATTGGCTCACATCCAGCTGGCCGTCGCTGCCAGCCAATGAGCAGCTGAGGGGGCCAATGAACTGCAACTGCTGCCAGGCACTGCTAGCCCCCGTGCGCTCATCGCCTCCTGTGCATGCACCCAAGCGGAGCGCCTGGCCAGGCTAGGGTGGGCCAGGACTGAGGATACTTCTATTCTCTGTTTTCCAAGTGAGTTATAATAATAAATAGCTGAGATTTTAAAAGCAATCTTACAATTGCTGCTGTTCTCACATATCGTGTCTCTCCGAAAATAAGACCTACCCTGAAAGTAAGCCCGAGCTTGATTTTGGGGGGAGGGCCTAATATAAGCTATGGTAGGGGCTTGGCCAGCTGTCAGGAGCGCCTATGTGGGCAGAAGATTTCTTCACCCCCCCTTACTTTCTCAAGCCCTCAGTGAACCCCAGTCTCCACCTGCCCTGCCTGCTGGCCCTGCTGCTGCTGGGACATTTCTCAGCTGCGTTGGGTGCCATGTGGTTGCCAAGTGGCTGCCCATATTGCTTCAGGCTTCACGGGGGCTCTTTGCCCTCTTGGCTGTGCTGCTTTGGGCTGCCCTGCTGGGCTGCTCCTGCCTGGCGCAGGGCACGTTGGTCCAGATCTTCCCCCCACCTCCGGCCTGCCAGGGCTCCTTTGCCAGCAGCAGCCAGTGGAACAAAGCCATCTATGCCTCTGCCTTTGGGCTGCTGAGTGCCAGCCTCCACGCCTACTTGGTGCTGCAGGCACTGGGCAACAGGCTGAGCCCGATGCTCTTGATAAAATATGGACATATAAAGATACTCTAAATTCTGAAGGGAACTTAAAATCCAGGCAAGAGATGGAAAATCAGGGCATCGATTTAACATGGTGGTCACATTTACAAATGCAAGTGAGATATGACAAGGATATTAAACAGTATGGCTTTTATAAAGAGCAGACTATGTTTGATCAGACCTTACTAGCTTCCAATGAAAAGTTAATTTAAAAAATGTACAATTTCTTATTAAATCTGAAAAAGGAAGATAAACAAGTAAGAGAGACAATGGTAGTATGGGCAAAGAATTTTGGATATAATATAGACTTAGAGAAATGGCAAAGTTTGTGGGAAAGAAACTATAAATTGACAATGCCAGCTTCATAGAAAGAAAACTTATACAAAATGTTCTATAGATGACACTTGCCCACCAACAAGATTAGGAAAATGTTTAAAAATATATCAGAAAAATGTTGGAAATGTAAACATAAACCAATTACTTATTATCATATGTGGTAGACATGTGTTAAACCTGCCTCCAGAAGTGGTGAATGCTCCAACACTGGAAGTTTTTAAGAAGAGACTGGACAGCCGTTTGTCTGAAATGGTGTAGGGTTCCTGCCTGGGCAGGGGGTTGGACTCGATGACCTCCAAGGTCCCTTCCAACTTTATTATTATTATTATTATTATTATAGCAAGGAGATATTGGACAAAAATTCACACTTGGTTAGAAAAAATGTTAGAGAAACACATAGACTATACTTGATTTTTTTTTACTAGGTATAATGCCAGAAACACTTGATAAACAAAGTACATATTTGATTCTACATGTGATAACAGCGGCAAGAATTATATTTGCACAATATTGGAAGAATGAAGAAATACCACCAGAAGAAGAAATAATTAAAAAAATACTAGACTATGCAGAAATGGACAGACTTACTTTAAGGTTGAAAGAAAAAAGAAGAAACAGAATATTTTTAAACTTGGGACTTATTTTATCAATGATTAGAGAAAAGATTTAGGGATTAGGGATTCAATTTGTATTAGCTCAGACAACATATTTTTGTTGAATGATTACCCATTGAATTTTGTTAAAAAAATCAATAAAATTTATATATATATATACAAAAGAAGAAGATCTGGGCCGACTCGCCCTAGGCCAGGCAGGAGCAGCCCAGCAGACTGGGCAAAGGATTTTTCATACTACTGGGGATTTTTTAATGCTTCATTTTGCTTTCCTTTGGTGTTAGTATCAGAAATGCACCAGGTGAGTGAAAGCCACCAATGTTTCAATCCCCTGTTGTTACGTCACCATTTTTGGTTTTAAGGGGCTAAAGAGTAGGTTGGTTCCAAACTCAAATAAGCCAGTTTCTCCCTTGTGCTCCTTTCTTGACACTTTTTGCTGGTTGTCTTATTCTTTTTAGGACCTAGTTTTTCCTACGACTGTATGCTCTCAAGATTCATCTGGATCTTGAGCCTATATTCTGGGGTGTCGGCTATTCCTGCCAGCTTGGTGTCATATGCTAATTTGATGAGTTCCATATCTATCCCTCATCCAAATAATTGATGAAGACGTTAAAGAGTACTGGGCCTAACAGAACCTTAGGGTATCCCACTACATACTTCCTTCCATGTAGATGCAGTTCCATTGAGGACTACACATTGAATGCAGTTGGTCAGCCAGTTACCAATCTATCTGGTGGTGATGCTGTCTAACCCACATTTTTCTATCTTATCAAGTTGTAGGTTGTGAAGTCAAATGCCTTTCTGAAGTCCAAGTAAATTATATCCACAGCATTCTTCTGATCCATTAATTTTGTCACCTTGTCAAAGAATGCAATAAGAATTGTCTGGCGTGATCTGTTTATGACAAACCCATGTTGGCTTTTGGTTATGACTTTGTTTGTCTCATCTACTTTGTCAAATGCTTTACTGAAATCTAAGTAAACTCTGTCCATAATATTTTGCTGGTCTACTAATTTAGTCACTTTTTAAAGAATGAAATAAGATTTGTTTGGCATTTTGACAAACTCATGTTGGCTTCTGGTTATAACTTTGCTTAGTTCTAGGTATTCGCAGATTGGTTGCTTGATTATCTCTTCCAGTATCTTCCCAGGTATTGATGTTAAGCTGAGTGGTCTGTAGTTTCCTGGATCCATTTTCCCCCTTTTTTGAAGATGGGAACCACATCAACTCTTTTCCAGTCCTTTGGTAGCTCCCCAGTGCTGCAAGATCTTTGCAATGGTTCAATGGTTCCGAGATCACGTCTGCCAACTCATTCAGAACATCTGGTAACCCATCTGGTTCTGGTGATTTGAACTTGTTTAGGGTGGACAGGTGTTCTCTTACTATTTTCTTGCCTATTTGCATTTCTAGTCATTACAGTTTTGTTTTTGGTTGGTTCGGCTTTTTTTTTTTTTTGCATGAAGATAGATGTTTTCTCCTTGCTATCCATCATCTCCTTGCCATCTTCGCCTATTAGGCTGACTTTTTCCCTGACTTTTTATTATTAATTTTGACATCTATTGCACGTCTTAATTCATTCTGAGCCTTGGCTTTCCTGATTTCATCTTTGCAAATTCAGACTATATCCTGGTTATGTGTCCCTCTTTCCATTTTCTATACTTATCCTTTTTGCCTTTCAGTTTATCAGAGAATTCTTTATGCAACCATGCTCATTTCTTTTTCTTTTTAAATATATTTTATTAGATTTTATATGGGTAGGGAAAAGGGGGGGGTCGGTGTGGGTACAGGAAAATCGGGATAAAAGGGGACAGGGTGTGGGTAACTACAGTAAATACGTAATTCAGCAAACAAGCTGTCGTCCGGGTCTTCATATTGAGTATTATTGTTTATATAATACTAGACATTTATAAAAAATAAATCGGTATAGTTACAACTAACATTTGATAAAACAGTAATATTCCTTTAAATAATTAACATAATTAATAGTATAACAACTATTTCCAATCATCAACCTTAATACTTAATATAATAAAGCTCTAAAATCTCTTCTTATTCTAACGTATTTCAACCCACTGATAAAATTTTCCCCAGGTTTTATAAAAGATTGAATCTTCTTTCTCCTTCATCTCTAACGTTAATCTGTCCATTTCTGCACAATCTAGGATTTTCAAAATTATAATCTGGTCTGATGGTAGGTTTTCATTTTTCCAAAAATGGGCGAATACTATTCTTGTAGCTGTTAATACATGTAATATTAAATAATCATTTTCTTTGCCATAATTAGGTCTTAATATACCTAACAGGAACAGTTCTGGTTTAAATTCTATCTGGATTTTCATCATCTTTTCTAACCATCTATGAATCTTAGACCAATATTTTTTTGCAATAGAACATGTCCACCAGGCATGATAACAGGTACCCAGTTTTTGCTTACATTTCCAACATGTATCCAATAAATTTTTAAACATTTTCGCTAAGCGAACTGGTGTCATATGCCATCTATAAAACATTTTATATAAGTTTTCTTTGTATGTTACTGCTTTAGTAAGTTTCATATTTTTATCCCACAGTTTTTGCCAGTCTTCTAAGTTCTATAGAATATCCAAAGTTCTTCGCCCATACTATCATTGTCTCTTTTACTTGTTCTTCTTCCATCTTCCAATTTAATAAGTATTTATAAAGCTTCTTAATCAAATGTTCATTTGTTTTTAAAAGTATTTTATCAAGTGGAGTCAGCTCTTTGTAAAATCCCATTATTTTTATGTCTTTTTCATATCTTGTTTGAATTTGCAAATAGGACCACCATGTTAAGTCAATACCTTGTTGTTGAAGGGCTTGCCTGTCTTTGAGTTTTCCGTCCTTGTCCAAAATGTCTTTATAACTAACAAGTTTATCATAATTAATCAGATTCGGATAAGCAAATGCTTCCATTGTTGAAAGTCACTCAGGAATTTTCGTATACATTTTGTATCTAACTTTCTCCCATTCAGAGAGTAAAACATTTCTTATAGCATGGTTTTGAAAGTACTTATGTATTTTAGCTTTCTCATACCATAAAAAGGCATGCCAGCCTAGTTGAAGGTCATATCCCTCTAAATAGAGAATTCGCTTATTTCTCAGAGTAATCCATTCTTTAAGCCAAAGCAAAATAGCTGCTTGATAATAAAGTCTCCAATCCGGAAGTCCAAACCCCCCCCTCTCTTTCGAGTCTTGTAGAAGTTTACATTTAATTCTTGCTTGCTTTCTTTGCCATATAAATCTTAATATCATTGTGTTTAAATCGTCAAAAATTTTCTTACCCAGCTTTATGGGAACTGTTTGAAATAAAAAAATTAGCTTTGGTAAAATGTTCATTTTAACAGTGGCTATTCTTCCTAACAATGATAGTTGGAGATTTTCCCATTTTTCCAGGTCGATTTTTATTTGTTTTATTAGTCTCTCATAGTTATCTTCTTTTAGTAATGAATATTTCACCATAAGATAGATACCTAAATATTTAACTTTTTTAACTATTTGAAGATTTGTCTTTTTGGCGAGTTGAGTTTTCTGTTTATCAGTTAAATTTTTTGTTAACACTTTAGTTTTTTCCCTATTTATTTTCAATCCAGCCACTTCTCCAAACTTCTCAATTTTCTGCAAAAGTTTAGGGGCTGTTTCCAAAGGCTCCTCTAAGATAAAGACCAGATCGTCTGCGAAAGCCTGTAATTTATATTTCTGGTCTTTAATCTCAAGACCTTTAATTTCTATGTCTTGCCTGATGTTTCTAGTCAATACCTCCAGAGTAAAAATAAATAGCAGGGGTGAGAGTGAACATCCCTGTCTCGTGCCTTTTTTAATATCAAAGCTCTCTGTATAGTCTCCATTTATAAGTATCCTTGCTGATTGTTTCTTGTAGATCGCTTGGATTGCTTTAATAAAGTTTTCACCAAAGTCCATTTCCTGTAGTTGTTGAAACATAAATTGCCAATTTAAATTATCAAATATGAGCGCCATCTGGTTCCCTGGATGATTTTCATAATACTCCAAAACATTTAAAATAATCCTTAAGTTGTTCTTTATCTGTCTTTTAGGAAGAAAGCCATTTTGGTCTGGGTGAATAAATTCTATTAAAAAGCTTTTCATTCTTTCTGCCAAAATTGCAGCAAAGATTTTATAATCCACATTTAATAACGATATTGGCCTGTAGTTTTTAATTTGTGTAAGATCTGTATCTTCTTTAGGTATCAAGGTAATATTAGCTTCAGTCCATGAGTTTGGAATTTTTGTCTGTATAAAAAATTCATTACACAAGTCCTTCAGAAAAGGAGTCACAGTATCTTGTAAAGCTACATAAAATTCTGCAGGTAGTCCGTCCGGCCCCGGTGTCTTATCTTTCTTTTGTCTTTTAATTGCCTCTATGATCTCCATCATTGATATCTTTTCATTTAACCTCTGTCGCATATTTTTCTTCCAAAAATATCATGCTCGTTTCTTCTTGTATTTCTTATTTTTCTTTTTTTAGTGGTATTGTGATGGTTTGGGCTTTTATAATCACATTTTTTAGAGTTTTCCAACTTTCTTGAGTTATTTTCCCCTTTAAGATTTTCATCTAGGGAATCCTTCCCAAACTATGAAGTTTGTTGAAATTAGCTCTTTTAATGTCTAAGATGCTAGTTTGATTTTGCTGTATTGCTTGTATCTACATTATACTGAATTCCAATATGACATGGTCACTCTCCCCCAAAGTTCCTACAATTTCAACTCTCCTCTATCACTTCATCTCTGTTAGTAAGAATTAATTCCAGTATAACTGACCCTCTAGTTCCCTCCTCTACCTTTTGGATGACAAAGCTGTCAGCTCATTAAGGAACCTGTACAATCTCCCACTTGATGCAGAGTTTTGTCTCCCATTTGATGTCAGGGTAGTTAAAAGTCCCCCATTTACTACTGTGGTGTTTTCCCTATATACATTAACCTATGGCAGTGATGGCAAACCTTTTAGAGACCGAGTGACCAAAAACTGGCCCTGGCCCCGCTCCACCCCCTGCCCCGCCCCTGCTCTGCCCCCACTCCGTCCCCCACCCCACCTGCCTGCTGGGCCACTCACCGCCTGCAGGGCCCACCACAGATCACCCAGGCAGCCCAGCAGTGCCATGGCGGCCACGCCCTCTGCCCGCACGATGGGGCACGAGGGCAGAGTCTTGTCTACGCTGCTTGGCTGCCATGTCCTTGGCTGCGCTGCTCCACGTGGGCCATTCTCGGGGGTGATTCTCCTCCAGGGGGGCTGCTGGTGAGGGAGTCGTGTGGGGAGGTGAGGCTGGGGCAACAGCACGTGTGCCCACAGAGAGGGCTCTGAGTGCCGCCTCTGGCACCCGTGCCATAGGTTCACCACCACTGACCTATGGCAATATCATTATTTTTTTCCTTTTACCGTATTTATCGGCGTATAACGCGCACAGGCGTATAACACGCACCTTCATTTTAAGAGGGAAATTTCAAGAAAAAAAAAGCGCCGGCTCGAGAGCGAAAGCAAAAGGGGAGGGGGAGTGGGGCTTCGTTCACACGTGGATCCCCATGCTCGTATTTATTTACCGTATTATGCCCCGGCTGGCGGCGGCGGCAGCA
>NW_015387722.1:182054-194537 GCF_001527695.2 Protobothrops mucrosquamatus | reverse complement strand
GAGAATTGAGAGAGAGAGAGACAAACACACACACACACACAAAGAGGAGAGGGGAACTGCTGGGGCCGGCCCGTATTGAAGAATATGGCCGAATTTACCCGGGCTGGCCGTATATCGGCGTATAACACGCACACATCATTTGCCCCCTATTTTCAGGGGGAAAAAGTGCGTGTTATACGCCGATAAATACGGTATATTAATCCATATGCATTTAAGGCAACTTTCATCTTTAGTTTTATGCATTTCTGCAGAGGTTTAGTGATTTTTTACATATAATGTAACTCCACCTCTTCTTTTATTAGGTCTGTTTCTTTTGAACAGTTTATATCCTTCCAGTAGTGCATTCCAATTGTGAGTTTCAACTCACCAAGTTTCTCCCATAAGCTTTCTATAAAATTATTTTTATAAGAGCTCTCCTATAAGCTTCTTTCAGTATATATTGTGTCTGACTTAATATATTTTCTTTTTAGAACAGTTTCCATTGCCATCATGTTTTTAAGAGAAGCATCCACACAAATTTTGCTATTTTCCTACAACTTAATTTGACAGGGATGACAAAAGCCTTTCACACTACAGCTTCTGAACTGACTCTTGTTTTACATGTAAAAGGTGTCAAAGATATTTCAATCCCACCACAAAGAAGAGAAATAAATGAGGATAAGGAATTGTTGGGGGGAGCAATAATCTCTTTAGAGTGCTGAGAATCTCAACTACACAAAACATCCTGAAGGGGGATGGATGGATGACAGACTGACAAGCAAGCAAGGATTTGGAAAAGAAAAAGGGAAATGGGAAATTATGATGCAGCATTTTCTCACAATAGTTCTATAAAACCTTCTGCTTACATGCCATATTTTTCTAAAGATTTTAGAAATGTTTTGAAACAATTTTTTGCTATAAAAATTTGTAATATATCAGGAAATGGTATGCCACTTGTATTCTACCAAATAGATGTCTGATTATGATACATATTTTTCTACAGATTAGTTCTTGTTAAAGCTTGAAATAACATTTATTTTTACTATATTTTGAATATCTCTTCATCAAGTTTCAATTTATCATTAAAGCTTAAAATAATTCATTTAAATTACAGTTGCCAACAGTTTATAAAGAGAAACATCTACTGATATATTTTCCTCCTGCTCCAATCTGTTAACTCTCTTGGGGCTCCTTTTGCTCTTAGAAAAATACAGAGACAGATATTCTCAAACAAATAGATAGATCCCAGACACATAGCTTTCTTTGAAAGCTTCAGTGACTGAATGCCCACAACTCCAGGAAGCAGGCTGTTCCACAGTGCAAGAGCTCTCAAGGTCAGAAAAACTGTACTTATTTTGAATCTGGATCTTCTTATGATTTTTGTTCTATTGTCAGGAATTACAGACATAAAACGTTTTCTATGCATCAGCTCTTCAAATATTGGAATATTGCTATCCACATTTTTTCTTAGCCTCTTGTTCTTTAGATTTAAAAATGCCCCTTTATTTTAACCATTCCCAGTTTCACTATCTTTATTGCTTTTCCCTGCACTCTTCAGTGCAAGTCTTCAGTGCCCTTCGTGTATTGTGGCAATAAAAACTGAACATAATATTTCTGCTTCAGTCTGACAATGCGATGTTAATCCTATGCCTTTACTGATGTAGTAAAATATCCCATATCTACCATAAACACATACAGTTTTCACAGTTATATACCTATCTTTTAAAATAGTATACCACACTACATAAATGCACTTTGGATATTCCTTGGTCTATTAATGTGAATAAAAAAGAAAAGAAACTTTGTAAAATAATATACTTTCATTATAGAAAATAAATGAAGAAAACAGAGTTTGCTCCAGATTTTTTAAATAGAAAATAGTTAACTTTGCATTTCTTTTTAAAATCTGAACAATGATTTCATACCTTATTCACAGCAACTGAGATCATTAGTTTATCTAGCTCAGTAATATATCCATGTGGCATTATCTCCATATTATCCACAGTGGCATTATCTCCCTCACTAGGCTATAATTCTTTATAGCAGCAGTCCCCAAACTTTGCAGCTCGATGGCCCGGTTGGGGGGTGGGGAAGAGAGGAACCAGGCTGGGCGAGTGTGGGCTGACATGCACACACATGCACACACAGCTCAACTGCAAGTGGAGCTGTGCATGCGCTTGCACGGCCCAGTTGTGAATAGGTTGTGGGCTTGCACAGCCCAGTTGTGAATAGGTTACAGCCTGATAGTGGGCCACTACCTGGGGGCTGGGGACCCTTGTTCTACACCATGCTTTTTCTCCTATCTTATTAGGAGATACTAGGAATGTACTACATAAAAATTATCTATTCCTCCCTCCCTCCCTCTCTTCTTCCTTCTCCTTGTCCCTCCCCCTCATCAAATCAATAACACACTTATAGCTTATTCTTCTCATTCAACAAAAATTGCCTTAGTCACTTCTATTTACACAAAATAATAAAGAACATCAATGCATATATATTTCTAGTTAAGGCAAAAAGCTATATTTGGGTGGATCTCTGTAGGATGCTATATTCTTCTAAGGAGTCTTTCTCCCTCAAGACTGAATTTTAAATAAACTTCATTCTCTACATAATGTCCCAAGGTTACTAGAATAGCCAAATAACTAGATCAGGCATTATTTTCATCACAGCATCACCTTCTTAATAATTTGGACTGATGCGGCCCTGCCCTGCCTTGCCCTTTAATCTTTATTGGATGCAGAGTTAAAATTCCATCTGACTAGGCTTTATTGAGATAACTCTATATAGAAAAAATAGCTTTTAGGAAGAACTATGCTTTAACTTTACATTATTTAGTAGAGCAATATACTGTTAGAGCACATTCAGTACTTTATGAGGTTGTATTGATCTCAGGTGTTGATCTCAGGTATGAAGATCCAAACAATGGGAGAACTCTTCTACAGTATAAATATAAAACTTCCATAGATATACAACTATTTTAATAACCTACAATTTTTAAGCAAACTCTTGGCTAAAAGTGTAATGTAATGCACATGGACCCTGAAAAAGATGAGCTCATTTTATGATATGGAAACACTAGAGAGCTGAAACAGATTTTCAGGATTAAACATTAACATTTGCCAGTAGTGTAACAGAAATTCCAGCTGGAAGAAATTCCAGCTGGAAGAGATGTCAGACAAAAGTGCATTTTGGCACTTCGTTAGTTAATTTGTTCATTAACTTGCTTCAAGCAAAATTAATAATCCAGCCATTCATCCTCCAAAACTGATTAGTAGATGTGTTTCACTCCTCTTCTATACTGATAATGCAGTACTTCATTCAGAGACATAATTTGGCTTGAGGCAGGTGCTGTTTCAGTTTACCAGATTTTGCCAATGTTGGTAATAGATTATTCTAAAACTTAAGTTTACACTTAATTGTAAAGCATCCTGTGATCTACATGGGGCAATTAAACAAACAGTTGAAAGAATAAGTTTGGTCTTTCAAATATTTAGGCATTAGTTTTTGCACACCATTGGCAAATGCAAAACATATGCTAACATTTCATTTCATGCTGAAAATCTGGTTCAGCTCTTTAACTTTTCTATATCGTAAAAGGATCTCAATTTTTCAGTGAAGATTCATGTTAAGATTTTTGGAATTCAGCTGGGCCCACAAAGACCATTTATTCCACTACAAAAAGTTCCGTTCCAACATTTGAGAATTATTTGCTGGATCCCCCACTATGTCCTTAATGTAATCTGAGGTCAAGAAGCTGATATACCATAACAGAAACAACTGTCTGGTCCTACATTCTTTCCTATTGGCTCAAACTATATTTTTCTCAATTTTCCTGACTGAAAGAACTTTACCTCTTTTTGGAACTTTACCAATTTCTTGATGACAAACGGAAAACTATAGATCTGTCATTGACAATTATTCTTTCAATGGCTACCTACCATTTTCAAACAGCTCATTCTGGATTTAGTTTCAGATGGATTGGTCAGTCCTTTTTAAAAAACTTTTTAAAAAGTTTTCATCTATTCCAGGGGCCTTTTAAGGAGACTTTGGCTCATCCAAACTTAAAAAATCATCACTTGATCCCACCTGTCTAGACAATTTCCGTCCAGTTTCCCATCACCCTTTTCTAGGCAAGATGGTAGAGAAGGTGGTTATTTGGCAGTTTCAGAGGGTCCTGGATGAAACAGATTTTCTAGACTCTTTCCAAACAGAGTTCAGGCCTAGTTATAAGACAGAAACAGCATTTGTAGATGCTCTCTGGCCAGAGCAGGATGGGGGAAATGCATTCATCCTTGTTCTCCTTGACTTCTCAGCAGCCTTTGATACCGTTAACCATGGTATCCTTTTGGGCCAGCTACAGGCTTGAGGCTGGGCAGCAGTCTTGTGCTGGTATGGCTCCTTTCTCCAAGGCTGGTCTTATCCAGTTGATATGGAGAGATCCAGCCCACAGTCCCTCCTTTGTGGTGTGATGCAGGGCTTGGTGCTCTCTTCTTCCTTTTTTACATCTGCATGAAGCTGCTCGGTAAGATCATTCACCACCATGGGTTGAGGTATCATCAATGCACTGATGATACTCAACTTTATATTGCCACCACCCTCCCAGTGATCCAAGTGATTTTGTGGCTGCCTTCTTGAGGTTACTGGAAGATGTGAGGGTCTGGGTGGCTTCAACTGAACCCTAGCAAGACTGAATGGCGTTGGGTGCATGAAGCTTCAAGAACTGGGACTTTAACAACTTTACTTCAAGGTGGGTGGCACTATCCAATACAGACCAGGTTTGTAACTTGGGGATTCTCTCAGACTGTGACTTCTGCAGATGGCAGTTGTGGCTAGGAGAGCATCTGGACTACTGCAATGCAATAGAAGGGGCTACCCTTGAAGGGCATTCAAAAGCTGGTGCAGGGTACAGTGCTGTGAGCAGTTCTTGGGGCCTCTAGTATGGTCCATGTTACACCACTGCTGTAACATGATCTGCAGTGGCTGCTGGGTGTTTCTGGGTGTAATTCAAGGTTGTGGTTATTATTTTTAAAGCCCTGAAGGGAGCCACCTCACTCATTAGGACTGGCCTGTTCCACCTGTGCTAGCAGGGGGGCATGCTGCAGATCCCGTCAATCAGAGAATTTTGGCTGGCAGGATCCAGGAAGAAGAACCTTCTCTCGCATGTCTCCTGCTCTGAGGTACAATTGGCTCCCACCCTTCTGACCTTCTGTAAAGGTCTAAAGACCTAACTCTGCCAGCTGGCTTGGGGCCCCAATGGAAAAATATCACATTGGAAGTGCATCCTACTCCCTCCCTTCCATCTGTTAACCGCAATTTCACTTAGATGATAATTCTATTTTAAGGTAATCTCTTACTTTACTGAAGCTCAGGGCTGGAAAGGGCAAAGAAAGAAATGGCTTCAATTAGGGTGGGTTCTTGCCTAATGGGATTTGGTTAACGACAGCAATGAGGATTGCCGGGATTGCCATTGTTAAGCAATGAAGTCATGTGATGGCACACTTTATGATCACATTGCACAGTAATGAAAATTCCAATCCCAATTACTGCTGTAAGTCAAAGGACTACTTGAACCTGTACATAATAGAGCCTATGACAGAAAAAAGAAATATGCCCCTGGGGCAAGAGAATATTTCAGTTTTCCTCTCCTTAACTGAACCATACTAAGAATTCATCAAGTCCATAATTCAAAATCAAGAAATAGAACTATTTCAGAAAAAATAAAACTATTTTAGTATATAAATCCAGATATAGCATTAATAAATTTGAATTCCATTTTATATGCAATGGCTATTCCCTACTGCAATGGCTATTCTTATTTTATATCATCATCATTGTTGTCAGCCATTCAGTTGTATCTGACCCTCCACCTTGGCTTCAACTGATATTTTTTGTGAGGCTTCGTCTAGGATTTCTTTGTTATTTTTGCAGTCCATGGGATGCGTAATAGTTGCCTCCAGCACCACAGTTCAAAGGTGTTTACCCTTCTCCTATCTGCCTTTCATAGAGTTCAAGTTTTGCAGCCATAAGTAATAATTGGAAAAAATTATTGTATTAACTAATCTTGATTGTTAGGCTGATGTCTTTACTCTTCCAGATGTTATTCATGACAGATACTATAGTTCTTCCAAGCGCTATACATTTTCTGATCTCAGGGCTGCAGTTACCACTTTGGTTGATTTTACAGCCCAGATGAATTATTTTACTGTTTTGATGGTCTCATTGTCAATCTGCACTCTGATCTACAGTTGTCGTTATCTTTATTTTCTTGATATTAAGGTACAGTCCAAATTTTTCACTTTCATATTTGACTCTCAGGATTAACCACTCCAGATCCTCCTTGCTTTCTATAAGCAACACTGTATCATCTACATATATCAGAGGTTGTTAATATTCCTACCAACCAATGATAGATTCCTGCAAATGTGCATTTCTCATAACTATTTCTGTGTTACATGTTGAATAGTATAGGTGACAGGATGCAACTTCCTGAGTGCCTTTTTCAATTCTGAACCATTTTGTGTGTCCATATTCTGTTCTTACAGTGATTGCTTGGTCAGAGTATGACTGAATGAACTGGATATGTGCAGTGATATTCCCAGTTTTTTGAGGCAATTCTAGAGCTTGTCCTGGTCACAATCAAAGGCTTTTGTGTAGTCAATAAATCATATGTAGAGGTCTTTTTGGTATTCCTTTTCTTTTTCCATTATCCAATGTAAATTGACAATGATCACACATTCCTCTTCCTTTCTGAAATCCTGCTTGTACAGTACATCAGGCAGTTCCCTATTGGCAGTTGGATTCAAACACTGCTGGATTATCTTCAAGAGAATTTTGTTCACAAGAGATATCAAGACTATGATTTGGTAGTTGGGACAATCTTTTGTATCACATTTCTTTGGTACTGGGATAAATATCGACCTTTTTCATTCTTTTGGCCACTTACTAGATTTCCATACATTTTGGTAAAGCACTGTCAGTGCTTTTGTGTTGGTACTGGTCCCATTAACTCTGCAGGAATTCCATCAACTCCTGGAGCTTTGCAGTTAGGCAACTGATTGAGTGCCCACAGTACTTCCTTCTCTACGATATCTGGTTCGATAGGTCAGCTTCTCTTCTTATGTTTGGTGCTGTTTTTCGTTGGTGTAAAATTGTTCTGCATATTCCAGCCATCTTTCTCTGATTGCTTGATAGTCATACAATTCCTGCCCATCACATTCGTCATAAAAGGGTTTTTGTCCTTCTTCACATAAGTATAACACTCTCTTGTATGATCTCTCATGCCTGCTTCCTCCAGTTTCTTGCATGGCTCAGCCCAGTACTTTTTTTTTTTTAATCTTTCCTTGCCTTTCTCTGGAACTTTGTATTTAGTCTTCCACATTTTTTCTCTGCCACCCATGGCTTTTGCATTCCTTCTCCCTTCTACAGTCTCCATTGTAGTTTCTGATAGCCAAACTGATCAACTTCATTGGTTTGTTGTAGGTAATATGTTCTTGGGCTACTTCAGTGGTGGTTGTTTTTATTTTCTCCCACAGCATATCTGGTTGTCTTTCTATGATGTTCAAATCTATTCTTAACTTCTACAAATCTATTCTTAACTTCTATATATGCTGGGGGAATCTTCTCGACATAAAATTTCTGAATCAAGGGTAGTTGTTTGACACTGCAGCACCTGAACTTTACTTTAATGCAGTTCATGGTCTGACCTACAATTTGCATCAGGGAATGTTTTCACAGTGAGGATGGAACTTTTCCACTTCTTTTGGCATAATATATAGTTGATTCGGTTTCAGTGTTCTCCATTTGGTGAAGTCCAAGTGTATAGTCGCTGCTGAGTTGTTCAAACCACATATTCATTATGCCTAGCTGTTGTTCGTGGCATATAGTAGCTGAATCAGATATTCTACTGCCTTAGTTCATTCACCAAGGCCAAACCTATCTGTAGTCCCTGCTTCTTCCATTTGTCCCACTTTTGCATTGAAATCTCCAATAAAATAATAATGTCATTGATGTTTGTTAGAGCATGCACAGTTTTATTGCACTGAGGTAACCCAGGAGTAAATACAGTAAAGAGTGGTTTGTAATTTAATGTGGTTTATATTACACTATATCTACAAATATACACTAGAAATAAAATACATACACGTGGTGAAACAGCAAGCTCAAATACACAGTTGTTACAGCAATCAAACGATAAGAGAGAGAGAAACTCCAAGAAAAAACTTTCCTTTTATACTCAGCCTCTTAAAGGCACAGACACAGACCCTGCTGAGTCATTCCTAATATTGCATCATCTTATCATTGCATCATCTACTTTACATTACATCTTTACATAAGCTGTTTAGCTGTTAAATTATTATGCTGACAGTCCTCCCATTTAAAGCTAAACAGTTGTTAAACCAAATGCTTTTACATTGATGCCTGCTTGCATTTAAACACTTAGTCAACATATTGGCTTGAACAAATGAACAATTGAACATTTTTTCTCTGTGTACATTCCTGCCTTATACTGCAGTTCATTACTGTGTTCTTCCATTTATCCTTTTCTACTTTAGGTACTAATAACATGTCTTTATAATCACGGGGTTCATACCTTACACTATATGCTCTAACCCCACTTGCTGTGAATCGATCAGGAGGTACACCTTTATTACTACATTCAGACCTCCTAAGGATCACCTGTTCCTGAGTTTCTGTTGCTTCTCTCTTTACCTCAGGTCCATCCTCATCTATCTCTATTATTTCTTTTTTTATTACTTCTTTTTTCAAAACAAGTTTTATTAGTTTTTTCTTTTTACAACCAAGTGCTTAAGAAACAACGTGATGACAGGGTAATCAATTATCCAAGAGCAAAATCATACTTATATAATTCAAATTAAATCATTAAGAACTCCCTCTCTATTCCCTCAAATAAAATATTATATTCAAATTAATGTATTTCAATACAGTTAAATCAGTCAAAACAATCATCAATAACATTTCATCTATATAAATCCAAATCCTGTATTAAACTTTACTATTTTCAATTATTATATTCCATTTCACTACTATAAAAATGCTATTAACACTTCAGGTGTCTCTCCGTTCCCTTTTTCCTTGATATAATCAATAATCATTTATTAATATCATTTCTTCTTTTTTCAAAAATCCCTCTTATTCTTCTTTCATTACAAAATAACTATCCTTTCTAACAACAAAAATATTACTCCAACAAATACATTTCTACTCTATTATACTCTATAATCTATCAATCAATCAATCAATCAATCAATCAATCAATATCTATATCAAACTCTTTTAACCCCCACCCAAAATTGCTATATCCACAACACACAGGTTAATACACAAACAAACATATTCTTACTAAATTCAGATATTTAATTAATCTTTATTCAATCTAATGTCTTATTTACCCATCTTAAACCATAAATCAATCCGTATCTAAAAATCCTTTTAAACCTGTTATGTAGAGTTTTGGATCACACTCTTAAATCTTATTCTAGCTTTCTTTTTATACCAAGTAGGTTTTCATAACAGCACCTCTATATCAACAAGTAAGTCTCTTTTTGTACCTTGTAGTATTATTTGGGTCAAGAAAGAGCGTCCCCTTCTCTGTTTTGGAGACCCGAGTCCTTTGTAGATAGTCCCTTGTTGTTTTAAAGATTCAAGTCTCGACGTTTGGATCTGTTGAATAGAACACTCGATTATATCTAATTTTGTAATTAGTAGTTGATTATCCAGGCTATCATGGTTCTCAATTAGTTGTACTTGTATGTCGATTTCTATTGGTTTTAAGATTGTGAGTGATTTAATTACAGTCCTTTTTTGTTCATCAGAAATCTCATTAGATTGTGTATAAAATGAAGTAGAATCTTCTTTAATGTTGATTGGTTCCGCGTCTGTTGTTTTTTGGTCTGTAGAATGCTCAGATAGAATCTGGAGGTCAGTTTGTAGGTTCAAGGTAGAATTTCTGTTTTTTATTTCTGTAGTACTCTCTTTTATTTGCAAACATATTTGCTCAGTAGTTTCATAATGTTTTTCCAATATAAGTTTGCAATTAAGTTGTGAATAGGGTTTCTCCATTTCAATAGTGATTAGAAACAGTCCTGTTATCTTTTAGTAGAGGCTGTATTCAAAAAACATTTAGCCAGTGTCACCCCCAAAAATACAGCTGTTGAATTTCTTTGTCTTTTCCCTTTTATGATGATCTGAAAGTCAAAGCCAATTTCAACATCAAACAGAGAAAAAAGACAGTTGCAAGTTTAACTTTCTCCACAAGGTGTCCTCAGTAGACTATGAAATCTCCTCCCAGACACCAAAAATGACGTTAACAAGATCAGAAAAAGAAAAAAAATATTCTTCACATATAGACTAAATCCAGTAGTAAGTTCAATAATAAAAGTTTTTTCAAGACCCCAAGTAGATAAAAAAGTAAAAAATAGTCAGTTAAAGTTAATTCAGTCCATTTAAGCTTCTTTTCCCACACTCACAAACGCTGCTTTCTTAGAGCAGGGAATGCTTTTTACAGGAAGCAAAAAAGAAAAGAGGACTAAGAGAGGGGAAAAAAAAGTCTCACCCGGATCAACCATGGTGGTTCTTGCACTTAGATGTTCTTCTGACTTCTGGTTACAGCAGCAAAGTGATCAGCCATTTTACTGGCCGATCTTTCCTCCGTCTGCCCTAAGGAGCATTTCTCATACCGCGGACGGAGCTGCCGCCCTTCCACACTCGACAAGGGCCTCCTCAATTGTAGTCGCCACTCCAGGGTGACTTTTTGATCCGATTAAGGGTCTACCGGTAGAGCAGTGGTTCTCAACCTGTGGGTCGGGACACCATTTGGGGTCGATCGACCATTTCACAGGGGTCGCCAAGCAAGGCTGTCCGCCATTTTTTTTGTCTGCCATTTTTTTTGTCCGCCATTTTTTTCCCCTTTTCTGGCAGGTGCCTTACCTCCCTTGGGCTGGGCCAGCTGGTGGTCAGCCTGCTCCGTCTCTGCCACTTGCCAGCTATGCCTCGGTCGGTGCAGGGGGCGGAACCACGCATGCGCGGCGCTCCCGGGCAGGGAAAGTCCTCGACTTATGACCGGTTGGGTAGTCCTCGACTTACGACCGGTTTAGTCCTCGACGTACGACCAGTTTAGTCCTCGACTTACGACTGGTTTAGTCCTCGACTTACGACCGGTTGGGGTCGCGGCATTAAAAAGGTTGAGAACCACTGCGGTAGAGGGAAAGCAGCCGGCGAAGAGAGCAGTCTCTTCGCATGGCTGCAAACGCTGCGATCTGGAACTGGAAGCCATCTATCTCTATTATTTCTGATCTGCTATCCTGTTCTTCCTTTGTTGGGTTTTGTGTAGCCTCTCCTTCCTGAGAACTAACGCTACTTGTTGGAATGAACACTTCAGTGTTAGCATGCACCCTGTTCCAATTATTTTGCTCTGCGAAACTAGCAGATCTTGAAATCACAACCTTCCTTCTCCCATCTGAAAATCTATATCCCTTGGAACCTGGCTCATATCCCACAAATCTAAGTTTCCTGGCCTTTTTCTGTCCTTTCCTTCTGGTGCCTTTGGGAATATGCACCCAGGCGTAACTGCCAAATGTCCTTAGATGTAATATGGAGTTTCATTAATAGCTACACTCCATAGCTAAACTAAATAGTTGGCTGTTTTTATGGCTTCTCCCCGGTACATGTTACTCATTCCTGCATCTGCCAGCAGTGAGTCCTTCATGGTCTGCAAAACACCATTTCTCCGTTCAGCTACCCATTTTCTGCTGGCATGTATGGGTTTGTACGTCTATGCTTTATGCCTAAATCTCTCAGCCACTTCTGGAAATTATCAGACATGAACTCTGTTTCCCTGTCTGTTTGCAGCTGGCATATCTTGTGACCATACCTTCTCTCTACAAAGTTCACCCATACTTAAACTGTTGTAGAACTTCAGTTTTGTTATGTTGTCCAGTCTATCTGGACCCTCTCCAGTCGGGCTTCAGGCCGGGATACAGCACGGAAACGGCATTGGTCACGTTGGTGAATGATCTCTGGAGGGCCCGGGACAGGGTTTATTCCTCTGTCCTAGTTCTTTTGGACCTCTCAGCGGCTTTTGATACTGTGGACCACAGTATCATGCTGCGGCGTTTGGGTGAGTTGGGAGTGGGAGGCACTGTTATGCGGTGGTTCTCCTCCTTCCTCACCGACCGTACACAGTCTGTATTGGCAGGGGGACAGAGGTCGACCCCAAGGCCCCTAACTTGTGGGGTGCCACAAGGGTCGGTCCTCTCTCCGCTTCTGTTCAATATTTATGTGAAGCTGCTGGGGGAGATCATCCGTGGCTTTGGGGTGGACTTCCATCAGTACGCTGATGATACTCAGCTGTACATTTCCACCCCGGGCCACCCCAATGATGCCCTTGACGTGATGACCCGGTGTCTGGAGGCCGTAAGGGTCTGGATGGGGAGAAACAGACTCAGGCTCAACCCTTCCAAGACCGAGTGGCTGTGGCTACCGGCG
>NW_015387722.1:177607-181651 GCF_001527695.2 Protobothrops mucrosquamatus | reverse complement strand
ATCTCCCTTCCTTCCGCCGCGCCCTTAAGACATGGTTATTTCAGCTTGCTGGACTGGCCTAGGGGAAATTTTTAGCGGGGGTTTTAAAATATTTTTAAATTACTTAGGCCAATTGTTAATATTTGTCTTTTAATTATGTTTTAACTGTAGTATTTGGTATTTTGTAGTTGTTTTATCTGGTTGTTAGCCGCCCTGAGTCTGCAAGGAGAAGGGCGGGATATAAATATAATAAACAAACAAACAAACAAACATAATAAATAGCAGAATCCAAATCTGGTGTAGTCATCTACTAAGACTAGTACGTACCTAGCTCCTCCAAGAGAGGGCACCATAGGACCAATTAAATCAGCATGCACTAACTGTAAAACCCTGTTAGTTGCTACGTGTTTCCTTACTTACAGGATACACACTAGACTTTTACTCCTTGCAAATAGCACAATCCAAATATGTGTTGCATGGCTTAATTTTAAGTCCCTCAGCTAGATCTGGCATTTTCTGCAGTACTCTAAAACTCGCATATCCTAACCTTCTGTGTAATAAATGTACACAGTTAACATGCTTTGAGTGTTTGTGACTGTTTGTGCACAACCTTCCTGCTGTTTCCTTAGTACATACAAATTATCTTGTTTAACACCTTGGGCACAAATCTTCCCACCTTTCCTTATGGTGTACTGACCCTTTGCAAACAGTACTTCATACCACAGTTTATCCAAACTTGAAATACTCAATAAATTATGGTCTAACTCTGGCACATATAACACATTTTCCATTTCTCCCATACCAGGTACATAAACGTTACCTTCCCCCATTACAGCAGACTGTTGTCCATTAGCCAAGCTAACAAATGATTGCTTAGCTGGTCTCAAGTTAGAAAACATTTGTGGGTCATTCGCAATATGCTGACTGGCCCCACTGTCCAACAACCAAGTGTTAATGTTGTTGCCAGGGAAAATGTCGGTTGTCTCACTGCTCCTCTGTTTCTTCTCTCAGGGCAGCGTCTCTGGAGATGCTCCGTAGAACCACATGTGTAGCAGCTTTCCACTGTGTAAACTTTCTCAGCTGCTGTGCCGGCACCCTGGGACATAGCATTTCTAGGCTTCGGCTGTGCGTTGTCATCACCCCCTCTCTGCTGCTTTTTCAGACATTTCTGTTCCTCCTCCAGCAACTGTCCAGTCAAATAACTCATGATTAAGTCCTTCTCCTGCATGGACTCTAAACTAGTCACTAGGACATCCCATGAATTGTTCAATGAACTGAGCACCACATACATTTTATGTGACTCAGTGAAAGTCATCCCTTTTTCCTCTAATTCTAGGAATGTCTTTCTCATGGACTGCAAATGCATAGAGATGCTCTCTCCCAGCTTCAGCTGTGCTTTATATAGCTTTCTTGTCAGCATTTCTTTGCTGCTCTCAGTCTCTCTCATGTACATACTGCGCAAAGCTTCCCAACACTCCTTAGCAGACTGGAGACCCCTCACGTGTATCAGTTGGCTATCCTCCAAACTCAGGATTATAGTGGCCAGTGCTATCTCATTCCTTCTCTGATCCGCATCATCCAGGGCTGTAGATGGATCAGCAACTATCATCCACAACTCCTCCCTTCTCAGATACATCTGCATTTTCAGACTGCAGGAGAGGTAGTTAGTCTCATTCAGCTGAGATACTATGAAACCTCCTCCCATTACGCCAGGGGTATCAAGCTGCCGGCCCATGGACCCTGCTGAGTCATTCCTAATATTGCATCATCCTATCATTGCATCATCCACATTACATTACATCTTTACATAAGCTGTTTAGCTGTTAAATTATATTACATTATCTTATCGCTGGTTCTGCCCACTTTTTTATTCAGTATGAAACACGTTCATCTTTTGATGGTATTATTGCCAGAGTAGTATACAATATGACTATCAAGAGTTGAAAAAAACCAGAGCCAGTCCAATGGATTTCACTGATGCCTAGTATATCAACGTTGAGCTTACAAAATTAATTTAACAGGCAATTGAATGTATCTGTAGCAGTAAAGACTAGCCAGTTTAGAGTCTAGCTTATTAGTTGACAGCAATCTAATTTCAACAGATGTGTCTGAGGAGATCTATTCACTCTTCATAATGTTCACAAATGCAGAGAACTCCCATATTAAAAGCAAGGAAGAAATAAGAAACAAAGTTGAAACTACGAGTAAGGGAAACATGATGAGAGAGCAAACAATGGTATTTTTTTAAACACTCCATGACCTACTGCTCAGAGACAACATCTGGATGGTAGTTCCCTCACTTCATTGAAACTTCAGTTGCTAGATCTTCAGCCTCATCCCAAATCAGTGTTAACAAATTTGAAGGAAGTGTCAAGTAAAGGCTAGAGGCTATATGGTAGGAATAATACTTGCACTCATTTTACATGCCTGGATTACATCTCCAAATATCTGTGGGTTTGGAGATCAGGGTATGGACTATGCTAGGAGACATAATCTGCTTTTCAAGTATTCATGAAATATAACACATACATTAGCTTTTAAGGTGTTATAGACTCTGCTGTTTGCTGCAATTTAACTTACAACAGTATTTGGGGGAGGGGAGAGAAAGGGGAACATATCTGAACTGCTTTGCATGACTTGTCCAAAATTATTCCTACAACCTGAGTAGGTTCAAGGAAAAGGTAGCGAAGATTTTATAGTATTAATGAATGACATCCAAAGCAGCAACATCCATTACACTGAAACCAAAAAAAGCTGATGTAGGGTAAATTAATAAGATTTTATAAACATTAACAGAAGGAACAGAATAACAAAGTTGGAAGGGACCTTGGAGGTCTTCTAGTCCAGGGCTTTTTAAACTTTTCACCAATTGTACCACTTTTAGGATATGGCAATATTCGAGTACCACCTAGCAAGGTGTCAAAAACTTGATGACCAAAAAACAAAACAAAAAACCTGTTGAAAGTTGCAATTGCACTGAAATGACTTATGACCATTTTTCACACTTACGGCCATTGCAGCATGCCCAGAGTCATGTGATTTATATTTGGATGCTTGGCAACTGATTCATATTTATGATGGTCACAGTGTTCCATGGTCATGTGATCCCCTTTTGCAACCTTTTGACAAGCAAAGTCAATGGCAGGGCTACTGGTGGCCAAGTGCTAAGGCGGGACTTCCCTCCCTCCCTCTTTCTCATTCCCATCTCCTTCTGAAGGAAGAATTTGAACCCCCCCCCATATTTTCTCTCTTCCATATATTCATCAAACAAGGAAAAGCCTCCAGAGACAGAAAAGACAAGCTGCTCAGTGAACTAGCTTAAAAAGGCACATTCCCCTTTAAGAATTAGCTACTGGCTAGAAAAGAAAGTTAAGCAGCCGGCACTTAAGAAAGAAAAAAAATGTAGTAAGTACTGGCTGCAGGCTAAGGTAGCCTTGCCAAATGGCTCCATTCTTAAGTAAAGGAATGCTACAGGCAAAATCCATTCAGGATTTCTTATAGAAATTTTCTTTTAAATTATAGTTTAATGTAAATGTTAATCCTTTATTCCACATATTCTCCCATTATTCAAGCATTATATTATACCCAAAATTCTTGCTCATTTAATCATACAGTGTTTTATTTGTTCATTTTCCAGATTTAACTTCAATAACATTTTATAAACTTTAGCAATAATATGTTCATCACTACCACAGTAAGATTTCTAATTCATTTTTAACAAAGCTAAACCCATGATTCTTTATATCTAGTTTAAATCTTTCTTTCAATTGCATGTATGTAAACCAATGGCAGATATGGCCAGAATATTTTCTAACACTGCCTCTACTCTAATAAAAGTTTGGCTAGCTAATAATGATATTGTCAATGCTGCAAATACTGTATATTCTTGCTTTGACAATGTGCAGAACTGTCTGGTATATATATAGTTAAACCAGCAACTGGGAAAGAGGGAGGAGCATAGGGATAGCCCGGGAGAAAGAAACCGGAAGTAAATCACATCTTCCAAGTTGATTGGAAGATGTGAACCATGACCTTACAATAAGGGAGTGGAAAAGGTTTGGAATA
>NW_015387722.1:175251-177319 GCF_001527695.2 Protobothrops mucrosquamatus | reverse complement strand
AGAACTGTCTGGTATATATATAGTTAAACCAGCAACTGGGAAAGAGGGAGGAGCATAGGGATAGCCCGGGAGAAAGAAACCGGAAGTAAATCACATCTTCCAAGTTGATTGGAAGATGTGAACCATGACCTTACAATAAGGGAGTGGAAAAGGTTTGGAATATTAGGCATAACGGAAGAGAAGCAGATCTAAGCATTCCCCCATGCTGTGCTGACATATCTGTAACATAAATAAATGCTTTTAGGAGAAAACATGCCTAAAAGTCCTTTTAAGTGTTTCGTTACTCAGACACATGACAGATATAGGATTAAAAGTATTGTTTTTAAAATACAATAGCTTGCTTCCTCTTAGCAGTTCTGCACTTCCCCATATCATAATAGCATGCCTAATATTCTGATTAAATGACCTGAGGAAAAAAATTATAAGTATTCATGTATACTTATAAAGTATACATATTTTTAAAAAGAAAAATATGTTTTCTTTTCACTACAAATAATATCAATTCATAATTCACGAGTAAAAGGTTGAGTCTATCTGAATAAGTAATGATAAAAAAGTACATTCAGGCTTACTTGGATCTAAAATATGAAAATTGTACAAATTCTATTGTCCTAAGAATTTAAAGTCCTGGAGGGATTTCTTTCAACATGTATTATGCTCATAAAGTATGGTGAGGTCTAGTAGTGAAGAGAGTTCCATAAAGGATTGGTAAAATAAAAAGTAGTCCTCAACTTACTACTGTAATGGATCCTGCCCATTACAGTCATAAATCATGATAATTGCAAAGCAGGTCACAATCCAATTTTATGAATTTTTTTTTGCAGCAGTCGTTAAGGAAATGCGACCGTCATTAAACAAACCCATTGTTCAGTATGGAACATTTCTGCCCAAAATCAAAACTAAATGCAGTTTTTTGGCAAAAATATCATAAATTGTGGTCATGTTACCACCAGATGCTACAATCAAAATGTGGTCATGTGACACCAGGGAGGGGGGTGGCCATCAGAACTTTGGAACCAGGTCTTAAGTAGCATTTGGGAGGATTCTTCTGAATTTCAAATGGTCACTACGCAACTAGTTGTAAGTTGAGGACTACCTGTAAACTAAAGGATATTCTTATTAAAAAAAATGAAACTTTGATGCATTCTGAAAACAATGTACACATAAAATTCACAATTCAAAAACTGTGGAATGATACAGAAAGCCCACAAATAACTAGGGATTGAATAAAACTCTGAAATTGTTTATTCTAAATGATTTGTTATAATAATTTTTCTTGTATATTCTCATTAACCAGATAAATTATATTTTGCTATGTAATATGTTTTGCAGCTATAGTTAAGTGTTTTCTGTAATTTCAAAATGACAAATGTAAGATAATATTATTCCAAAAGCATAGAGTCTTACTTTTAAGAATATTTCCACTTTAACAATATTTCCACTACATTCATACATTTTTCTATTTAAAACATACTATGCATACTTACCAATGCAGGAATGGACTCGGACTGAAAGTTGGGTTCTCAGAATTATGCTGTGTTTTTTGCCCCTACTGGGGAGAAGAAAGAAAGAAATGTGATAAGCATAGTAGTGAATAATTATGGAAAGAAATAATTTATCTAATCTTATGCTATCTAATGCAGGGCTTTTCAACCTTTTCACAGATTGTACCACTTTTAGGACATGACAATATTTGAGTACCACCAGTGCTTAGCAAGGTGTCAAAACCTGATGACTAAAAAGGGGGGGTTGGGTTTTACTGATTAGATTCATTTGTTGTTATAGAAATGGCTAGTTTATAATATTATGGAAAAGTAAAAAGTTAAGGTTCAATGTTAATGCTTCTTACTACTGCAACAAAGGAAGTCTGTTCTTTTTCCCTTCTCCCTCTCACTTTCCCCCCCTTTTTTCTCCCCACTGTGTCCTACTATTTGCTTCTATATTTTTGTATTTTATTCTATAATCTTATAAAATATTACAAAGTGTAGAAAAAAAAGAAAAAAAGTACCAGTTTTTAATTTCTTTGGTGGCTGTTCCTTTGCTGAATCAGTTTCTTTTGCACTGACAA
>NW_015387722.1:170324-173827 GCF_001527695.2 Protobothrops mucrosquamatus | reverse complement strand
CAGCCTCTGGCATGCATGCCATAGGTTCGCCACCACTGCCATAGGCAGACTCAAGATAAGGGGGTAAAACTAATTACATTTGTTTAAAGGGATTAAACCTACGGAAGGCATCACTTTGGACTCATTACTAGCCTTTCTGAAACCGACTAAAATATTCCAATAACCAAAGCACACAAACCAAGCCCCTGAATTACAAAACTCTGTAAAAACTGCACAAAAATCCTTATGGTAACCCAATCAAGCTGCCAGCTGATCCAGAACTAAATAAACCCACCTCCTTTCCGACATGCTCATCTCCTGGCTTTTCATCAGCGCTGATTGCATTCTCCTGGCTGGAGAAAACGAACCAGGAGACCTTTTCTTCCAGCAACAGCTGCTGCTTCTTCCCTGTCTCTTTTTCCTCCCTGCCTGCTGAGCTCTCCTTCCATAGCTTCTTCTCCGTCTCCTTCTCTTTCCATGTTATCTTTTTCCCTTTCCTGCCAAAACCACCTCCTTTTATAACCTCTCCTCTCCTCCCCCTTTTTCTTCAGTTCACCTCCAGCTCCGCGCTGCTTCTGGAAGCGCCAATCAGCTGGAGCCAATCAGCTGGAGCCCTGCCGGCTCCTAGGGTTTCTGCCGAGCCCCGACAGTCCTGCAGCTGCAGTTGCCTCTCCCTCAGGCTTGGTCGCTACGGCTCATTCCCCTTCCCCGCTACATTTCTCTAGGGCAGTCGTGTACCACCTGCCACATGCCAAAGTACCACAGGTGGTACGCGTACCACCAGTTGAAAAGCCCTGATCTAATGAATTTAAAGACAATTAGATACTGTTTCAATTAAAAACCGTATGTGTATATGTATTATGACATCTGCAGTTGTGTTTTGATTTTAATTTTAAAAGACAACAATTGCATTAAAAGTTTTAAGCATTTTTCATCACAAATTTAGTCTCAATTGATTTGTACTGTGAATTTAACCCTGTAGAAAACAAGAGTTTTTTTTTTATTATTATCCCATATTGAACTAAAATTGGAAATATTCGTGTGTATATTTTCAAATATATCTGAAACCACATTTACATATCTGGATTTCAAATAATGAGTACAAAGAAAATAATTTTTTGAACAATAGGCCCAACTGACTGAACTTTTGCCTATGTTTTTTTTTCTGTGTTCATACTTATATTTGCACATCTCTTGTTCAGGCCATCACCCAGGACTTTAGTTAGAGTTAGGGTTACAGTCTTCCTTTCTTCCTTCCATTCCTGATGCTTCAAAATTTCTGCAGAAAATGTAGGCATCGTAATTTCTCAAAAAATAGCTGAACCAGTTCAAGGTTTCTTACAAACATGCCACTGATCCTTGCTGCCAAGAGGATCTTACAGAATTTGAAACGTACTAATTAGGCAGCAGTTCAGAGAGGTCTTTTGCCTGCAGTTTCCACCCACTATAAACTGATCTTGTTTTTCACCCCTCATAGAAAAAAATATAGCCCAATTGCCTTTTGAAAAAGCACCTTTGAGACAGCCATGACCTGGATGACTTAGAATCTCCCTAGACACCTCCTTCTACAATTTCACCTGGAGAACAAGAAAAGTTTGATATACTTTGGATTCTAAGTGTAGGAGGGTCAAACTGCAATCCCTGTGTCACTGAGAAGGGTCCAGGATCCTTTGGCTCCTACCCTTGGCCACACTTCCTTCGCCTCGAGTCTATCGCCTCCAACCATTTGCTTCCAGCGTTCCTCCTCAGCTGAGCCGCCCCCGCCCATTCTCCCTGGCCAATGGGTCCCTGGCCCTCCCCTTCATGCCCTTCAGCCCGGCCCATTTGCCAAGGTCCCATTTGTCCCGGGCTTTTGGCCACATGGGGCAGTTAGGCAATCGGATGGGTGACAGACAGCAGCCCTGTTACTCTCAGGGGGGCAGTGTGCGATGGGTGATCGCAGGGGCTGTGTTGTGGGTGCGGCTTCTCTGATTGTGTGGTGGGGAGAAGCCTGGCGTGGGGCAGAAAGGACGGGGGGAAGCCTGGCATGCGGCAGCAAATCCATTCCCCATTCAGTGTGAGGTCAGAGTCCAGGAGCAGAGGCAATGGAGGGGAGGTGGAAGCAAAAGGAAGCCGATGCGCTCCAGGCTTTTTTTTTAAGATGCCAGAGGCTCAGGGCAGAGAGAGTGACAGGCAGGCAGCAGTGGGCGGGGGGTTCCCATTTTGACCCCTCCTGCCTGTCGTTGCCTCTGCACCTGAAATCCAGCCTGATGGGCCTCTGCGTGGCTCTCAGCTCAGCTCTCCCTTCCCCCTTTCCCCCTCTGTTCATCCAGTCTAGTTTCAGTTCTCCTTCCTCCTAGCCAATGTCTGGTCCTTGGTCCCCTGTAAGACACCTACAATGCGGGGGCTTCACTGGGAGAAATCCATCTAAATGATTTTTGCTTTCCCCTCCAAGTTTACTCCCCCCTCCCCTCCCAATGATCGATTACCTTGGACCTTCCATCTTGAGGAAGCAAACGGGAGGTGGGTTTGCACGTGTGTGTGTATGTGTTTGTGTGTGTGTTTGTGCATGCGTGCGCAAGAGCTGTAACACATTCTGTGATGGGGGGAGGGCGGAAGAATCTCCGTACTCTATTCACACACATTGGTTTAACACACTTAGGCACACCCAACATGTTCCCCCCTCCAATTTCCATTCTTTGTCTGGAATGCAACTGGCCACAACACCCATCGGGGTTGGCTTCTCTACCCTCTCCAAACTTTTTCCCAGTGTTTCTCATTCTTGGGAAGGGAGGGAGGGAGGGAGGGAGGATAGCTGAGGGCCTGGATGTGGTGTCTTGAAGCCGGGATCTCTGGGGTGCTGGGTGGGACCTTGGACAGCAGCTGGATCTTGACATGTAGGCTCTATTCAAAAGGAAAATAAAAGAGACTGAAAAAAAGAAAAAAATCACAAAAGGCTGCAAGAAGGGCAGTGAGGAAGGAAAACATAGAGACAAGCATAAACATTGGGGAGGAAAAGACAAGAGAAGCTGGGATGGGAGCTTCTTGCAGTCTGAGCTTGGTGTTGAGGCCAATGAAGAACACCTGACACGAGGTGCAGGTTTTCTTTTCTTTTAGTGAAGCTCTATGTTAGAGAATTTTAATTTCTCTGTTGGTGAAAAATAAATCAGAAGCTCTCATAGTTGACTGCATTTAGCTGATTCAAATAACTCCTTTATATTCATATCAAAATATTTACAATACCATATATTCTTCTTTACAGCAACATAGCATAATGAAGACTTCTTACAGAGAGATACAGAGACAGACCCAAGACTGGAAGAATCCAGCTCCTAACTCAATAACGTTTTGCACAGACTCAGTAGCACTTTCTTCACATTGGCTGACTGAGTTACCACATGACTCTTCCTGCTCATGAATATTCCAACACTCCTCCCTTCATGACAGGAAGAGACATCAGACCTATTGACTCAATACATTTTCCATAGTGAACACCACCCAATGGTTTAGTCATCATGTCTGCCAAATTATCCTCAGAAGAACAA
>NW_015387722.1:151136-170279 GCF_001527695.2 Protobothrops mucrosquamatus | reverse complement strand
CCTGCTCATGAATATTCCAACACTCCTCCCTTCATGACAGGAAGAGACATCAGACCTATTGACTCAATACATTTTCCATAGTGAACACCACCCAATGGTTTAGTCATCATGTCTGCCAAATTATCCTCAGAAGAACAATGATGTAAACTAATCAATTTTCCTTTTACAGCTTCCCTGACATTACAATACTTAATGTCTAGATGTTTACTTCTGTTCTTCACCCTGTCATCAGTTGCCATTTTTATACAGGCAGCATTGTCTTCAAATACCTTTACAGATTCTTTTACATTAATATTTAAATCTTGCAACAACTGTACATACCATGTTACTTCAGAAAATAATTCAGATAAAGCAATAAACTCTGCTTCCGCTGTTGAAATAGCAACAGTTGTTTGTTTTCTGGACTTCCATCCAATCAGAGTCCCTCCAAGCAATATTATAATCCCAGAATTTGATTTCCTTGTGTTTATGTCATTTGCATAGTCACTATCGACATAACACTTTAATTTCAATTCCTCAGTAATCTGTAGTTGAAGACCCAAATTTATGGTTCCCTTTAAATATCTGAGAACCCTTTTTACATCCATCCAATGTAACTTTGTAGGTGCAGCAGTAAAACGACTTAAAATGCTTACTGCGCAAGCTATGTCTGGTCTGGACCACTGTGATAGATATAACAAACTCCCTATTGCTGAGTGATATATCTCTTGATCACAGGTTTCACCTTTGTCCGCACTTAAACTATTATAAATATCCGTACTCATGGGTGTGGGAGCAGTATTGCTAACTTTCATATTATATTTTTCCAATAACTGCTCAATTTTTCTCCTTTGACTGAGAATATAACCACCTTTTTCAATTTTCTGTATCTCTACATTGAGATAATTTTTTATTTCTCCCAAATTCTTTAATTCAAATTTCTTTCCTAATTTATCAGCAAATTCCTTGACTTGTAATGCATCCTTTGCGATGAAGCAAAGATCATCCATAAATGATAACAGTAGACAATTCCCTCCTTGTAACTGTCCAGTATATATACAATTAACAGCTTTGCAACTCTTAAATCCAAGACCCTTTAAAGCAGTATCTAAACAGATATTCCAGTTTCTGACTGACTGCTTCAGCCCATAAATAGCTTTGTTTAATTTATACACCATGTTAGGCTTTGCAATTTCATACCCTGGTGCTTGGATCATATAAATTTCTTCCTCTAACTCAGCATTGAGGAATGCAGTTGTGATATCAAAGTGCCAGATTTTATGCTTATATGCGACTGCCAACGCCAGTGCTAATCTTATACTCTCACTTTTCACAGTTGGCGCAAATACTTCATCATAGTGCACATTCTTTAATTGTGAAAAACCTTGTGCCACTAACCTGGCCTTATACTGTACATCATTATTTGGCAATACCTTTTTCTTATATACCCACTTACAACCCACAGCTTTGGTTCCCTGTGACAAAATCACTGATTTAAATACTTCATGGTCTCCCATGAATTTCATCTCTTTATCCATGGCCTCCTTCCATCTTTCTTGTTCAGCTTTTGGTAATGCCAACACCTCTTTATAACTTCTTGGCTCATACCACACATTGCAAACCTTTACCTTGCTGGTAGAATACCTGTCAGGCGGAATTCCTTTGTTACATCGCTCTGACCTACGTGGTATTAACTGCTCCTGTGTCTCAAGTCTTTCTGGCTTCATGTCTTGTTCAGCCTCTCCTCCCTGAACATTGACATGTTCAACAATCATTTTTCCATCATTAGATGAGTTATTGTCATTAAATAGATCACCATCATTAAGTGAGACATACCCAGAATTTGCATTAATTCTGTCCCAATTTTGTTCTGCAAAATTAGCAGACCTTGAAATTACAATTCTTTTACTTCCATCGCTAAAGCGATATCCTTTTGACCCTGGCTCATAGCCCACAAACCTGAGCTTTCTTGCCTTTTGCTGTCCCTTTCTTCTGATTGCTTTCACAATATGTACCCATGCAGTACTTCCAAAAATTCTCAAATGTGCCAGTGATGGCTTTCTCCCATATAGAATGGCATATGGAGTATTATTAATGGAGATACTCCACAGCATATTAACTATATAATTGGCAGTCAATATGGCTTCTCCCCAATATGACCTGCTCATACCAGAATCCTCTAATAATTAATCTTTCATTGTTTGCAAAACACCATTCCTTCTTTCAGCTACACCGTTCTCTGCTGCTGTGTAAGGATTTGTACGTCTGTGTCTTATCCCCAACTGCCCCAACCATTGTTGGAATTTAGTTGACATAAATTCAGTACCTCTGTCAGTTTGCAACTGACACACTTGTTATCTGTACCTTCTCTCTACAAAACGTACCCACTGTTTGAATTGTTGTAGCACCTCTGACTTACCTCTTAGCAAGTAACAAAAACTATACCTGCTATAATCATTAACAGTTACCAGTGCATATTTTGCTCCTCCCAAACTGGCTTGCATAGGTCCCACCAGATCTGCATGGACCAGCTCTAGAGCTCTTTTTGTTTGTCTTGTGCTATATTTACTAACTGGGAATGCCTTTGACTTCGATGCTTTGCATACTGCACAGTCCAAATATGTTTTGCATCCTTTCAAATTTAGCCTTTCTGCAAACTCTTGCATTTGCTGCTAAACTTTAAAGCTTGCATGGCCAAGTCTTCTATGTAGAAGATGAACACACGAATCGTGCTCTGCAACATTCTTAAATATATGGGAACATTGAACCATTTTGTCCCTGCAATACATATAGATTATCTTCCTTTATGCCTTCTGCACAAATATTCCCATTCCTTTTGATGAGACACTTCCCATTTACAAAAATGGTCTCAAAACCTTGTTTGTCTAAATTAGACACATTTAACAAATTATGTTCCATCTCAGGTACACAAAGCACATTGGTAAACTTTGATTCCAAATATGGAATTTTTACATCGCCTCTTCCGATGACTTTTGCTTTCTGGCCATTTGCCAAAGCCACAGCTTCTTGTGCTACTGGAACAAACCTGCAAAATAATCCAGAGTCATTAACAATTGTTTGACTTGCCCCACTATCTATTAGCCACTTGTCTGTTGTTGCTATTGCAAACTTTTGCAACACCAAAATGTTCCTTTTGCAAATCAGTCTTCTTTGCTTGCACAAATGTCCTTTGCTGCAAATTTTTCCTTTTCAGATGTGTGTTTGCACCACAAATGTAGCAATTCTTTTCTTGCTGAGCCCTCTGCTTGCAAAATCTCTCTTTTGTTGCAACTTGGTCCCATCTGCTGCTTGTTCCTTCTCCGGAGACTTGCAGTCTGGTCCCCCTCCTCAGGAATTTCACCTCCTTGTGGCTGCTCCTAAAATGGCGCTTTTCTTTTTCATTAAGCAAACATGCCTTTAAAGCCTCAAAATTTAAGTCTTGCTCTTCTTTACACTCAAATATCGCAGAAACTGTGTCCCAGGTTTTATCTAAACTGTTCAACACCAATAAAACCTTCTGGGACTCAGGGAATTTAATCCCACGTTGTTCTAAGTCCAAAAATAAACTTTGCATTTTATTTAAATGCTGTTCCACAGATTCGCCTGGTTGCAAACAGGCCCTGTAAAGTTTTCTTGACAATTGCACTATATTCCATGCAGAAACATTCACGTGCACAGCTCTCAACTTCAACCAAATTTCCTTTGCAGTCTTTAGATTTGCAACATTTAGAAACTGTTCATCATCTAAATTTAAGATGAGATAAGCCATTGCTTGATCATGACTTTTCTGATCAGCAGCTGCAAACATTTGTGGGGGATTTTCTACGATATACCACAGCTCTTTTGCTTTCAGCAAACATTCCATCTTAGCAGCCCATATAATGTAATCCTTTTGGCCAAAACGAGGCACAGAGCTTTCCTTAAATTCCATTGCAGCCATTCTGCTAATTCTGCCTTGTTCTTATACTTCTAAACACAGGCAATTTCTTCCAGCTTTAAATTACAATGCAGTCCTTAGTAAGTTCTGGGCCCAGAACCTGTTAGAGAATTTTAATTTCTCTGTTGGTGAAAAATAAATCAGCTCTCACAGTTGACTGCATTAAGCTGATTCAAATAACTCCTTTATATTCATATCAAAATATTTACAATACCATACATTCTTCTTTACAGCAACATAGCATAATGAAGACTTCTTACAGAGAGATACAGAGACAGACCCAAGACTGGAAGAATCCAGCTCCTAACTCAATAACCTTTTGCACAGACTCAGTAGCACTTTCTTCACATTGGCTGACTGAGTTACCACATGACTCTTCCTGCTCATGAATATTCCAACACTCTCCAAGAAAAGGCCAAAATGCCAAGGAACCTCAAACCACAGAATTAAGGAAGCTTTTTGCATTTTCACTAAAGCAAAAGGTGGAATAAGGCAGGATATATAAGAAATATCATCCAATAAACACTTCAATAATGATCTAACAATTGTTCTATTGATCTGTAGCTGCCCTATTCCTAAGCCTTGGCTTACGAATGCTTCAGGAGTTATCTAATACACATTCTATTTGCTCCAGACCATCTCTATTTCTAACTTTTAGCTGAGCTTCCAAGATGCCTATGTCTTTTGTTACTTTTATCAGCTTTTTAACCACCCAGAATTGTTACAAGCTTTACACATTCCCTGTGAATAAGCATTCTTTGTTCTTGCCAGACAAAACTCTTCAATTCCTGATCCCCTTTAAAGTGTATGTCATAATCTTGCTTTGTTTCTCCCACCCTCTCCTTCCTTCCTTCCTTCCTTCCTTCCTTCCTTCCCACTCTCCCTCCCTCCCTTCCCAAGATTGAGAAACACTGGGGGGAAAAGTTTGGAGAGGGTAGAGAAGCCAGCCCCAATGGGTGTTGTGGCCAATTGCATTCCAGACAAAGAATGGAAATTGGGGGGTGGGGTGCATGTTGTGTGTGCCTAAGTGTCTTAAACAATACAATGTTTACATAGCATTACCTCCGTGTGTGTGTGTGAATAGAGTATGGAGATTCTTCCATCCCCCCCAGTCACAGCTCTCGCACAAACATAAACAAACACACACACACACACCTGCAAACTCGCCTCCCGTTTGCTTCCTCAAGGTCAGCGGTTCTCAACCTGTGGGTCATGACCCCTTTGGGAGTTGAACAACCCTTTCACAGGGGTCGCCTAAGACCATTGGAAAACACATATTTCCGATGGTCTTAGGAACCTGTCTCGCTTTCAACTCCCCCTAAAATTCTTCATTTAGACAGGCTTCCAGAGTTCGGCTGGCAGGATGCAGGTAACCCCTCCCCCCTGTCCTGCCACCTCCCACGGCGCTGCGCCACTCCGCATCCCACACCTCAATCCTCCGTGGCACAGAACTGCTGCATGGTCCCCAATGGCCGCTCATGTGCTCCCCGCCGCCGGCAACCATGCAAGCCCTGACAATTGCTCCAGCCGAAAAAGCAGGTGGATGGGAGGCTGCCGTGGCGCCGATCTTCTGCGCCCGTCAGCTGGTGACCCCCTGAATGTGTGCTTGTCAGCTGGGAGGTCTGGCGACGGAGCCAGCTGGCGTGGAGGGCGATGGGCAGGTGGCAGCTCGGCGGGCGGGTTCCCACCTGCCCGCGAATGTTGGGCCCACGGAGCTCAACACAGAGTCAACGGTCCAACATAAAATCCCTCCTTGGATGAGAAAGAAGGAATCTCTCCCGCCCATGTCCCTTCCCCCCTCAAGCAACAACAGGAGATTGCAGACAACTAAGTCAGCCGGTGCAGGAAGCCCTGGAATGGCCAGTCCAGAGCGCCTGGTTGCAGTGCTGGATGTCTTTTGCTCCTCCTAGAAGCCGGTGGCAAGAAAAAGAAGTCGTCCAAACTTCAAGCTAGCTACTGGATGCCTATTCGCACTTTTTTCCCTTTTTTTTTGAGTACTTGTCTGCCAACCCACCCCATCTGTAAAAGAAAGGGGCGTTGTCTTACCTGAACGCCTTTTCTCAGCATGAGGAATGTAGAATCCATGCATGGGTATTAGAAGTCCTCTAGCCCAATCAGCCCAATCAGAAGTCCTCTAGCCCAATCAAAGTTGCCACACCCATGCTGGGCGGGACCATGCCCCAGTTTTGAAAGGGCGAAGCCAATGATTGTGTGACGTGTTGGCTCCCGGACTGCTGACACTGACCTGACTGCGAAATTTAAAGGGAGGGGGTGGATTCTACATTTCTCATGCTGAGAAAAGGCGTTCAGGTAAGACAACGCCCCTTCTCCAGCATGGAAGGAATGTAGAATCCACGCATGGGACATACCAAAGCCCTATGACCCCACGGGTGGGACGCAGACCGGTCAAGTGTCGATGCCGGAATGGACCACCTGTAGTAAGACCCGGTGGCCGAAAGAGGCCTCTGCGGAAGCAAATTTGTCGAGCTTATAATGACGGATGAAAGGGGAAGGAAATGACCACGCCGCCGCCCTACAGATGTCAACTATAGAAGCTTGAGTTTGCCACACAGCAGACGTGGAAGCACTGGGCGTGGAATGAGCCGTCAGACGGCCTGGAACTGGCAAGGAACAGACACGGTATGCCTCTGTAATGCAGGCCTTAATCTACCGGGCAATAGTAGAAGAAGAAACCTTCTGACCTTTGGACCCCATACGAAAGGAGACAAAAAGAGCCTCAGACTTACGAAAAGAAGCAGTCCTCTCAAGGTAATATCGCAGCGCCCTGCGCACATCCAGGAATGCCACCGCTGCTCCAGGACGTGTGAGGGTTTTGGACAAAAGTCCGGCAACACGGTCTCCTGTGCTTGATGAAACAGCGTGTTTACCTTGGGGATGAACAAGGGGTCCAATCGGAGCACCACCCTTTCATGGGTGGTCCTCCCTAACAGAAAGAGCTGCCAGTTCCGACACACGCCTTGCCGATGTGATTGTAACCAAGAAGGCCACCTTATGAGACAAGAAGCGAAGATTACAAGATCTGATGGGTTCGAAGGGAGATCCTGTAAGAGCCTGTAAAACCTGGGGTAACTCCCAGGTGGGATAACGATGGACCACAGGAGGCTTGCTGTTTGCAACCCCCCTTGATAAAGGATCGGACCCTAGGGTGATGAGACAATGGAACAGAATCGTCACAGGTGAACACCGTGGAGAGCGCCGCCACTTGCCTGCAGATAGTGCTGGGTGCTAAGCCCATATCCACGGCGTCCATAAGATACTCTAGTATCCTCGGAACAGTGACAGAAGAAATTGGCAAACCCTTTTGGTCACACCAGTGGCAGAAGTTTCTCCAGGTGACATCATAAATCCTATCTGTTGCCGGCCGTCTTGAAACCTGAATCATTGATATTACCCTGGGGGAGTAAGATCCCCGTGTCAGGAACTGGCGTTCAGATGCCAGGTGGCTAATTGGAGCCACTGCGGATCTGGATGTCGTATGGCTCCTTGTGTCAAGATTATCCACTCTGGAGGAATTCTCCACGGAGGAGCTACGGCGAGGTTCACGAGATCTGCAAACCATGGTTGCCTCGGCCAGTGAGGGGCCACAAATATCAGCTCCGCTTGCTCCTGCAACAGCTTTCTGATGACGGCCGGAATAAGCGGGAAAGGTGGGAAGGCATACAGTAGTCCCTCCAGTGAAGGACTGCGGAGGGCATCTGCCCCTTCCACCCCTTGAGAGGGAAACCGAGAGAGAAACCGGGGAAGTTGGGCGTTCACTGGAGAAGCGAAGAGGTTGACCGTGGGTAGACCGAACCGATGCATGATCTCCCGGAAGAGGCGGGGATGCAGGCGCCACTCTGAATGATTTACCATGGAGCGACTCAGGTAATCCACCTGCTGATTCGCCTCCCCTGAAATGTGCTCCACCTTCAGGGACAGAAGATTCCGCTCCGCCCATGATCCCAGTAGCTGAGCCTCGGAAATCAGGGCCCGAGATCAAGTTCCACCCTGCCTGTTTACATGGGCCTTTGCCGCCACATTGTCTGTCAGGACCAAGATGTGGCAACCTGCAATCATTTTGCGGAAGGAGCGAAGTGCCAGGTGTATAGCCCTGAGTTCTAGCCAGTTGATGTTTTGTTTTAAGTCCCGCTGGTGCCAACGGCCCTGGGCGAATTGAAGTTGGAGGTGTGCCCCCCACCCGAATAGACTGGCGTCCGTGGTCAAGGTCACCCGAACTGGTTCTCTGAAAAGGGATCCCTTGGACAAGGCCGGGGATAGCCACCAGAGAAGGGATGTGAGTGTCTGTGCTGGGACCCGTACTCTCTGGGGAAAACAGGCTATGCCTCGCCTCTGGTAGGGGAGCAAAAACCACTGGACCTGTCTCGTATGGAGTCTGGCCCAGGGCACTATGGCAATGCATGAAATCAGTTTCCCCAACAGCTGTGAGAGCAGGGCTAGGGTCACCCATTTTTCCCTGCGCACTTTGATGATCAGTGTGCGTATGCTGACTTGACGTTCCTGGGATAAGAAAACTTGGCACAGGTTGGTATCTATTATTGCGCCTAAGTGTAACAGGCGGTTTACTGGAGTCAAGTGACTCTTCTGGAAGTTGATCAAAAAACCGTGATCCTGAAACGTCCTGACAGTCAGTGCCATGTCCGACCGAGCGTCCAGTGCCGAGGTCGACTGTATTAGGATGTCGTCCAAGTAACACTGAACGCGGACCGGTACCAATCTCAGCTGTGCGGCAAGAACCGCCAGGACTTTGGTGAAGACACTTGGGTCCGACGATAGGCCAAATGGCAGGGCCTTGTATTGGTAATGATGATTGGAATACCTGAATCTGAGGAACTGTCTGTGACCCGGATGTATGGGAATATGAAGGTATGCTTCTGTAAGATCTATTGACGTCAGGAAATCCCCCTGACGAATGCTGGCCAAGATGGAACAAAGAGTCTGCATCTTGAACTTGTGATACACTAGATACGAGTTTAGGACCTTGAGATCGAGTATCGCTCTCCATCCCCCCGAGGCTTTGGGAACCACGAAGAGGATGGAGTAGAACCCCTGTCCCAATTGATCCAACGGTACCTGCTCTATTATTATTATTATTATTATTATTTATTGAATTTATATACCGCCCTATCTCCCTTACGGGACTCAGGGCGGTGAACAGGCGATAATAAAAACCACGATAGATATACACAAAATTCTGTCTAAAATCAAATTAAATAACAGGCCTGCTCTAAAAATACCCCATACAAAACCCCCACTAAAACATAATCAAACTACGCCAGGCCGGCCGCACGGAATAGATGAGCCTTCAGGGCTCGGCAAAAAAGGCGCAGGTCCGCAACTGTACGTATGTCGGGGGGTAGGTCATTCCAGAGGGCAGGAGCTACCACAGAGAAGGCTCTCCCCCTGGGGGTCGCCAGCCGGCATTGTCTGGCCGACGGCACCCTAAGGAGGCCCTCTCTGTGGGAGCGGACTGGTCGAAGGGAGATGTTTGGTAGGAGGCGGTCTTGCAAATACCTAGGTCCATTGCCACGGAGCGCTTTAAAGGTTGTTACTAACACCTTGAAGCGTACCCGGAAGGCCACAGGCAGCCAGTGCAGCTCGCGCAGGAGAGGTGTTACATGGGAGCATCTAGAGGCCCCCAGGATCCCCCGCGCGGCCGCATTCTGAACTAGCTGGAGCCTCTGGGTGCACCTCAAGGGGAGCCCCATGTAGAGAGCGTTGCAATAGTCCAGGCGGGAAACGAGGGCTTGAGTGACCGTGTGTAGAGCGTCACGATCCAGAAAGGGGCGCAACTGGCGTATCAGGCGAACCTGATGAAAAGCCCCCCTGGCCACGGCTGTCACATGATCGTCTAAAGACAGCCGAGCATCCAGGAGGACGCCCAGGTTGCGGGCCCTCTCCGCGCTGTTTTACGGATTTCGCGATAGGGGGCAGGCGATTAATCATCGAGGGGGATGCGTTAAGAATTCCAGGGACAGACCGTCCCTGATGGTGGTGAGAACCCAAGTGTCCATGGTGGTTTCTTCCCATTTGTGGAAATAATAAACCAGTCTGCCGCCTATGGGAGGAGTCCTTTCCAGGTCATTTTGACCTACGAAAGGGACGACCTCCCCTACCACGGAATGGTCGCTTGTTCTGAAATTGAGCTTTTGGCCTGTCTCTGTAGACGGACCGGTCCAAGGAATGGTCCGGCCCTGCTGGAAAGGGCCGAGATATGCTCCCCGAAGCCTGGTCTGAAAGGAAGGACAGCGGTTATACGGATTAAAATGCCTGCCAGTCCTTTTGGAAAGATGAGAGAGTACTCTCTTCTTTTCCCTGTTTTCTACCAGGTAAGGGGTGAGGGCCTCCCCAAAGAGCCGATCGCTCTGATACGGGGCAGCCGCCACCCTCCATTTGTGCCTGGTGTCAGCACACCAGTTCTTGAGCCAAAATAACCTACGCACTGCTACGTTAGAGGCTATGGCACGGGTCGAGAATCTAGCTGATTGCAAAGATACGTCCGCCATGTATTCTATTGCTGCCCATAATTTTGTGACATCCTGGTGTTCTCTTACGTCATCTGGGGAGATCCTGGACTGAAGTTTGCGAAGCCACATCAGTGAAATCCTGGCGAAAAAGGAGTTTGATGTGGAAGCTCTTATCGCCCACGCCGAGGCCTGGTGCGTTCTGCGGAAGGAAACCTCGGATTTTTTGTCCTCGGCCTTCAGAGCCTCGGACATATTCCCCGGGATCTTAGAGTCCGACAAAATGGGAGAAAGAGACTCGTCTACTCCCAGGACCTCCAGTGCATCATTGAGGGTAGAGACCGTATCTAAAAGTTTGCGGTCTATTCCCCCAAGGGCCGAGAAGGTGCCAGGAGAACCCCATTGATCCTGAATGGATTTCAAGAACATGGGAGGGCAAGGTATCTGCTGGCTCTTTGTGACTGGTTCCGAAAACAACGGATCAGAACTCTGGCCAGAATCTTGATCGGGCGCTTGGGGTTTTACTGGTTCAACCTTTCCGGTGACACAGGCCTTTCGCAAGAGTGAAGGGAAAGAAGGATTAAACACACCTACCAGGGGAGTGGCCTCCGAGGGAGTGTCCTCGTCATCTGACCACAGTCCCTCTTCGAGGACCTGCTCAGAATATTCGGATACCTCGCTGCCACCAGAATGCAGTGGTGAGGCTGGATCCGGGAACTCGTAGTCCCTGGGCCGTGCAGTCCCCGTAGACAGAGGGGGCTTTGACGGTTCCGGAATCAGTATGGCCCTCGCAGAAGCAGCCATGGCTTGAGCCATCGCCTGCGCAATCATGGCCTGGAGCTGAACTGTAAATGGAGGCTGCCACCGTAGGAGTGAAAGACGCCGACGGGATCTGAGGACCCGTAATAGAGAAACTCCCCAGAGCTCCACCAGCCACTGAAGGAGAAATGATTTTGGTGGTCGGAACCGGATCTTGAACCTGCATCCTCAGATCCTGTTCAAAAAGAGAAAGGTGATCCCGGTTGAATCCAAGTTGAATCCTCTCCTAGAGCCTGCTCAGGGGACCAAGCCCGTGCCAAGGGTGAGGGCCGTGGGCCCTCTGTCATAGATGTAAGAGGGGGGGAGTAGAGGCAGATTGGGCCTCCGCTGCATGCTGCTGGGCCTTGGAAAATTGTATTTCTAATGCCCTATGCCTGCTATGTGCCTGCTACATGCCTGCTTTTCAGCCGTCTTAGAGGCCTGTTTAGTCTTGGCCTTGACCTTTGCGGCAACTTCTTGGTTGGTCGACTTGCATTTATTTCCACTGGAAGTGGAAGCCTGTGGAATGGTGTTATCCGCCATTTTGAATAAAAAACAGGAGTTTTCCAGAAGATCTCTGAAGCTGTCCTGGTCTGCAGGAGATGAGGCTATGGCCCACAGGCCTGCACGAGGGTGTGCGAAGTGAAGCCCACCGTTAAGCGCGGAGTCACACAGCATGATATAAGCCATGCTCCACCCAAAGGAGCTGCCCTCTCCCATTTCAATTGTTCAGTGCCCTTGGTGATTTGCATTGTAAACAATTTATTTATTATTTATTATTATTATTATTATTATTATTATTATTATTATTATTTTATGGGTGATCATCTTGTCTCACTTAGTGGCGGCTAGGACAGCAATTGCCAGTCCACTAGATGCAGACAGCGAGAACAGGCAATGTAAGAAACAGCCCAAATGTTTGTAGTACACAGTTAGAGCAATCTGGCAGGCAAGATCTGTGTTTAACACTGTATGTGTGAAAACAGATAGCAATTGATCAATGCCAATGAACTCTCTATGCACAGATAAAGATAAAACAAGAGAAAGAGTGAAACCAGAGATTCCACTATCAGCCACGTGGTGGCTTAAAATGGCGTCCGCGATCTTGGAAGTAAAGGGCCTGGGACGCAATGGGGGATAGGAGCCCCTATACCCCCAACAAAGGTGAGGAAATTCTGACCCTCGCTGTTCAAATTTCTAGGGAAGGTGTCCCTCCCCGCTGACTGAAGGAGTGAACAGCAAAATTTTAATAGAACTCTGCTGGGAAGCAACGAATGTGCGGTGAGCTTCAAAATGGCGCCCACGACGGCCCATAGGAAAAGAAAGCGAAAGCGAAAGAAACCAAGTCTGTGAGCAAACAGCAGAAGAGGGACCGGCAGAATTAAGCAAGGCAAGGAGGGACCGGCAGAATTAAGCAAGGCAAAGAGAGACTGGCAGAATTTACAAGTCAAAGGGAACCAGGAGAGGCTATAAAGAACAAAGCCGATCGCGCTGATCAGCTGAGCAGCAGGCGAATTTGCCAAAGGCAAGGAAAGAAGGCTGATATCCAGTTAGTTCAGCGCTGTCTATCCCGCCAAGGGAATGAAGAATCCACGCAAAAGTAAGGCAAATACTACCTGTTCTAAGTCTTTTTCTCAAACCGGGAGCCAAAGTGCACATGTCTCTTCTGGGCTGAGACCAAAAAGAAACTGGGGCATGGTCCGGCCCAGCAGGGGTATGGCAACTTTGATTCTTTGGTCTAATTAGGCTAGAGGACTTCTAATACCCATGCGTGGATTCTACATTCCTTCCATGCTGGAGAAAAGTCTTCCACCCAAGCATAACCTTTAAGGATTTTAAGGATCTTTGAGAGGAAGAGAGGGAGAGAGAAATAGAGAGAGGGAGAGAAAGAGGGAAAGAGAAATAGAGAGAGGGAGAGAAATAGAGAGTGAAAGAGAGAGTGACAGGGAGAGAAAGAGAGAGAAAGGGAGAGAGAAAGGGAGACAGAGGGAGAGAAAGAGAGGGAGAGAGAGGAGAGAAAGAAAGGGAGAGAAAGAGGGAGAGAGAAAGAAAGGGAGAGAGAAAGAAATAGAGGGAGAGAGAGAGGGAGAGAAATAGAGGGGAGAGAGAGGGAGAGAAAGAGGGATAGAAAGAAAGGGAGAGGGAGAGAGAGAGGGAGAAAGAGAAAGAGAGGGAGAGAGAAAGAAAGGGAGAGAGGGAGGGAGAGAGAGAGGGAGAGAAAGAGGGAGAGAGAGGGAGAAGAGAAAAGGGGAGAAAGAGAGGGGGAGAAAGAGAGGGAGAGAGAAAGAGGGAGAGAGGGAGGGAGAGAAAGAGAGGGAGAGAGAAAGAAAGGGAGAGGGAGGGAGAGAGGGAGAAAGAGGGGGAGAGAGAAAGAAAGGGAGAGGGGGGAGAAAGAAAGAGGGAGAGAGAAATAAGGGGAGAGAGAAAGAGAGGGAGAGAGAGAAAGAAAGAGGGAGACAGAGAGGGAGAGAGAAAGAAAGAAGGAGAGATTAAATTAGTAACATGGTTGTTAAGTGAATCTGGTTTCCCCCATTAACGTTGCTTGTCAGAAGGTTGCAAAAGGCGATCACATGACCCTGGAACAATGTGACCATCATAAATATGAATCAGTTGCCAAGCATCAAAATGTAAATCACATGACCCTGGGGATGCTGCAACGGTCATAAGTGTGAAAAATGGTCATAAGTCACTTTTTTCAGTGCCGTTGTAACTTTGAACAGTCACTAAGCAAATTGTTGTAAGTCAAGGACTACCTGTACTTTATCACTTTTTTCCATTTTTTTTTTTTTTGGTCAAGTTTTTGACACCTCGCTAGATGACTGGTGGTACTCCAATGTTGCCATATTCTAAAAGTGGTACAATCGGTGAAAAGGTTGAAAAGCCCTGCACTAATGGACCAATTATTTCCTTCACTTTTTTCTTATTTTTTACATGTTGAAAGAAGCTTTTTTGTTATTTTTGACTTTGGTCGCAAGCCTTAGTTCATTTTGAGCCTTAGCTTTCCTCACTTTATCTTTGCAGGCTTGGGCTATTTGCTGATATTCTGACTTAGTATACGGATTTGTATACTTCTCATTCATGCCATTTTCGTTGTGCTCTTGCAAAGACTGCCCCGAGAATTTCTGATCTGGTGAGAAAGAAGCAATCTCAACCTTCGCACTGACATTGGCTTTTTACGTATACTGTCGCAAAATGTAGCAATGTAGTTTTCTGTTGTTATATTAAGACTGTTACCCATGCTACACCATGCTTCAAGACGAAATTTCATTTATTTGTAATTAGAAATAAATATTTCACAATATATAATTACATATAATGTTTTAATTATGTTCTATTTGTAACAGTGAAAATACATCCTGCATATCAGATATTTACATTACGATTCATAACAGTAGCAAAATTACAGTTATGAAGTAGCAACGAAAATAATTTTATGGTTGGGGATCACCACAACATGAGGAACTGTATTAAAGGGTTGCAGCATTAGGAAGGTTGAGAACCACTGCTCAAGGTGGAAGGTGCAAGGTGATCGATCACGGGAGGGGGGGCAAACTTGGTGGAGAAAGCAAAAATCATTTAGATGTGTTTCTCCCAGTGGAGCCCCCCACGTTGTAGGGGTCCTACAGGGGACTAAGGACCAGACATTGGCTAGGAAGAAGGGGGACTGAAACCAGACTGGATGAATGGAGGGGAAAGGGGGAAGGGAGAGGTGAGCTGAGAGCCACCCTCTTCCACCCTCCCCTCTGTTGCCTCTGCTCCTAGATTCCGGTCTCACACTGAATGGGGAGTTGGCCTGCTGCCCCACGACAGGCTCCCCCCCGTCCTTCCTGCCACATGCCAGGCTTCTCCCCCTTCCCGCAATCAGAAAAGCTGCGCCAGCCCTGCCGTTCGCCTGCTGCCTCACAACACAGCCCCTGCATCAGCCATCGCACGCTGCCCCCGAGAGCAACAGGGCTGCTGCCTCTCACCCATCTGATTGGCTGGTAGCTAACTGTCCCATGTGGCCAAAAGCCCAGGACAAAGGGGGCCTCGGCGAATGGGCCGGGCTGAAGGCCGCAAGGTGGAGGGCCAGGGGCCCATTGGCCAGGGAGAATGGACGGGAACGACCCAGCCAAGGAGGAACGCTGCAGGCAAATGGGCGGAGGTGGTAGGTTTGAGGCGAAGGAGGTGTGGCCAAGGGTAGGAGCCTAAAGGTCCCATTCTGCGCTGAGAAGCTTATCACTGATATAGTATACCCTGGCGAGCAGCAAATAAAATTTATGCATCCTGTCTTCTTTACCAATTTCATTTGTTGCAGCCACACAAATCTAAGCTTGGATTTGTGATCTGCTTAAGTTATTTACATATCTGTTATTTACAGAATCATTGGACCCTGACAGGAAAAGCCAAGATCTGTGACTTCAATTTTGTGCAGGAGTTGACTTTTTAAATAAACCTTGTCCCTCCTCTTCAGCCTGTTCCCTCAGAATGGATTTCTGAGGAGGGAGGGAAGATAACAGCATCCTTCTCTGTCTTCCTGATTCTATACTCACAGTGTTAAAAGATTTTACCTAATATTTAACCAAAATAATATTTGGTACAACTTTTACAACGTTATTGTTCTAATAAAATAGACTTACACTCAATCTTCCATATTATTCTATCTCTTGCTTTCCCCCCCTTTCCTATGCTAAAATCTGTAGTTCAAAATTAAGTATCATACATTCTTTTAAAACTAAAGATAACTGTTATAATTGAATTAATATATAAATATCAATGACAGTAATAAACACAGTATTAATAATATAACTTTTGCTATATATATTTAAGTATAATTATACATCATTTAATTTTATTTACAGTACGATGAAGATAACATAAAAGTAAAATGCATGTTGCTTCAATTAAATTTTTAGGAACCAAGAACTGAGTAGTAAACAATTATCATGCTTTTGTTGCACATATTGTAATTGATGTTTGAACCAGGTAGAATAAAAATCAGCATCTGCATTATAATGATACCAACAGATAGATATCCTTTTCTGTTTTCTTCCAGTTTCTGGCTAAAAATCAGCACCTCCCCAACCCAATCAATTCTTTATGCTCATAGTATGATTGTCTCATCAAACATACTACCAAACAAACAAACAAAAATCGCTAATAAGGCCAGGTTGATATATATAATTCTGAGTTGTGATTTATCCAATTTATATTTTAACAAGGATAACCTAAAATAATTAAACAAATTTACCATATCACTATCTATGTTAATATGTACTTTTTCTTTACATTGTTTCAAACATATGGAACTGATAACATAATTTATCATGTTAAATTTTCCTGATGATAAACGCAATCTATGAAATATTTACATAGATGTTTCTCTAGTTTGGGCTGAATTCAAAATCAGTGGTACTCTATGTCAGTTGGATAACTATAAAATCAGAGGTAAAGAGGTTTACCTCATATCTGATTCCCATATGGTTTCAGCCCATTCAAAAAGTTTGCCTTCCATTCTAATCATGTTTGAGATTCTCTCTATCTCTTTTAGGTGGTAAATTTTACCTAATTTCAGACTTAGGCATATTGCTAGTACAGGTACTCCTTGATTTATGACCACAATTGGGAACAGAATTTCTGCTGTAAGTCAGTGCAGTATAAAAAACAATAACTCCTAACTTCCTTGAGAAACAATCAAACCAGCCACTGGATTAGCTTAATATCATTCAGGGTCCCCAGGTCTGTTGGCAAAACCAGGTCTTTAAGGAATTGTTAAAAAAGTTGAAGTGGGGGACAATCTTATCTCTGCAGAGGTGAGAGAGCCACTACTGAGAAGGCCCTTCTTTTTGCTCCCAATAAATGAACCTCTTTAGGAGGGGACCTGCAACATTCCTTGCCTTCCCGCTCTGGTGGGTCGGGCGATATGACTGTGAAAAAAGATTATCCTTCAATTAACCTGGTCCCAAACCATGTAGGACAGTGATGGCGAACCTTTTAGAGACCGAGTGCCCAAACTGCAACCCAAAATCCACTTATGTATCGTCGGATGCCGGGGGACGTGGCCCATTGAATGGGCGTGGCCCATTGGGTGGGTGTGGCTGCAGTGGTAATGGCAGACTGGGTGGGACTAAAAAGTTCAATCAATCAATGTCAACTGTTGCGAGATCGTTTTTTTCCCCGCGAGAAGTTGAAATTGACTGATTGAACCTTTTTTTTTTGCACATGGCGGCGGAGACCTAAAGCGAAAAGGTTTTATAAAACCCAGCTGAAGGCCTAGGACTGGGGCAACAGCGCGCGTGCCCACAGAGAGGGCTCTGAGTACTGCCTCTGGCACCTGTGCCATAGGTTCGCCACTACTGATGTAGGACTTTGAAGGGGACAATGAGCACCTTGCACTCAAAAGCAAATAAGCAGCAAATGCAGCTCCTGCAAGAGAGGTAACATATGTACAAATCTAGGCTTGCACAAAACCATGCAGGCCACTGTATTTTGAACCAACTGATGCTTCTGGATACTTTCCAAGGGCAGCCCCATTGTAGAGTGTGTTGCAATGGTAAAGACAGTTGATTAGGGCATGGGTAACTGTGAGCAGGGATTGTTGGTCTAGGAAAGAGTGTAGCTGACACACAACCTCAGTTGCACAAAGGCCCACTTGGCTAGGACTGTCACCACCTGCACTTTAAGCAGAAGTTTGAATACACATCAGGCCAAGACCAAGATGGCAGGTCTTCTTGGACTGATGAACCCCAAATCCTAAGCCATTCCATCATGCCAGGGTTCAATTTCAGCCCATTACTCCTTGTTCTGCCTTTAACAGCCTCTGGACACTGCAAGTGGGAGATCACAGCATCACTTAACTCACAATGGGCTGAGACATACTGTATATCTGTGCCATCAACAGATTGATAATAACACAGCCCATGGTGGTAGATGATCTCACCTAACAACTTCTTGTAGATGTTAAACAGAGATGGACACAGCATTGAGCCCTGTGGAACCTTGCAAAGCAGGGGATGAGAGCTGAATCTCTTGTTTCCTATCAACACCAACTGAGAGCAACCGCAAAGGAAACAACTGAACCAAGGACAACTCACAACCCCACACTCCCAACCCTCAAAACTGCTCCAGAAGGATATCATGGTCAATGATATCAAATGCCACTGAGAGGTCAAGTAGAGAGAGGTTGAATGCACTGTCCCCATCTCACCCCTGCCAGAATCCATAAAAAAGTGTGACCAATGCCATTTCTGTTCTATATCTAGACTTGAATCCTGACTGGATAATCCATTTTATCCAGGAACCTTTGGAGCTAAAATGCAACCACCTTCTCAACAACCTTCCCAGAAAGAGAAGTTGGAGATAGGACAAAAATTATCCAATAGGATGGAATATAGGTATAGCCTCTTAAGAAGAGGGTGGAATACAACCTCCTTAAAAGGCTAGGTCACCACCCCTCCCACAAGGAACCATTAATCACCACCAGAACCAACCCACATATCATCTCCCAGGAAGCTTTTACAAGCCAGCAGGGGCACGGTCAAAAACATCTATTACACAGCTGCTTGCACTCATACTTCATAGGTCCACTTCCTCAAGAGCCACAATGTCAAACTGTTCCCAGATAACTGGGCGTGAACTTTCCCTAGGTACCACCATTGGACCATGACATCTAACTGGGAATGAATCCAAGTGACTTTGTCTTCCAAAAATCAGCGATCTGTTTGACCTCTGTATCCCCTTTCCCCAAAAGGAGGCAGCTTACCTTAAAGCAGTGGTTCTCAACCTTCCTAATGCCGCGACCCTTTAATGCAGTTCCTCATGTTGTGGTGACCCCCAACCATAAAATTATTTTCGTTGCTACTTCATAACTGTAATTTTGCTACTGTTATGAATAGTAATGTAAATATCTGATATGCAGGATGTATTTTCATTGTTACAAATTGAACATAATTAAAGTATTATATGTAA
>NW_015387722.1:139106-149495 GCF_001527695.2 Protobothrops mucrosquamatus | reverse complement strand
GATGCTGGCTGTCAAACCGGCTTTTACGCAAAACAGGCGGGAGGCAGCAAACAGCTGCGACCGACGAAATCGCCTGCCACCGGAAGTCCCGAAATATTTATTTCTAATTACAAATAAATGAAATTTTGTCTGTCTCCCTCTTTCTCTCTCCCTCTTTCTCTCTCTCCCTCTCTCCTTTTCTCTCCCTCTCTCTCCCTCCCTCTTTCTCTCCCTATCTCTCTCCCTGTTTCTCTCTCTCTCCCTCCCTCTCCCTTTCTTTCTCTCTCCCTCTTTCTCTCCCTCTCTGTCTCCCTCTTTCTCTCCCTGTCTCCCTTTCTTTCTCTCTCCCTTTCTCCCTCTCCTCTTTCTCTCTCCCTTTCTCTCTCTCTCTCTCCCTCTCTCCCCCCTTTCTCTCTCCCTCTCTCCCTTTCTTTCTTTCTCTCTCTCCCTCTTTCTCTCTCCCTCTCTCCCCGTCTTTCTCTCCCTCTCCCTTTCTTTCTCTCTCCCTCTCCTTCTTTCTCTCCCCCTCTTTCTCTCTCCCTCTCTCCCTCCCTCTCCCTTTTTCTCTCTCCCTCTCTTTCTCTCTCTCTCTTTCTCCCTTTTTCTCTCTCTCTCCCTCCCCCGCTCCCTTTCTCTCCCTCTATTTCTCTCTCCCTCCCTCTCCCTTTCTCCCTTTCTCTCCCTTTCTTTCTCTCTCCCCCCCTCTCTTTCTCTCCCTCTGTCTCCCTTTCTTTCTCTCTCCTTTTCTCCCTCTCCTCTTTCTCTCTCCCTCTTTCTCTTTCTCTCTCTCCCTGTCACTCCAGGCGCCAGGCGGCTAACTGTAACCACTGAGGGTCCGGATGTTGGAGGACCCCCTGGTGTCAGGATACGCGATGCGGGGGAATCTTCCACGGAGGAGAACGGGACAGATTCACTAGGTCGGCAAACCAGTGTCTCTGTGGCCAGTATGGGGCCACGAGGATCACTTCCGCCTGCTCCTGGAGCAGTTTGCGGATGGTCGCCAGAATGAGCGGGAGAGGAGGGAAGGCATAAAGTAGACCTCTCGGCCACGGAGACCGCAGGGCATCTGTCCCCTCTGCCCCTGGGAGGTAATAACGGGAGAAGTACCTGGGGAGTTGGGCATTGCTCGACGACGCAAACAGGTCGAGTACCGGATGGCCGAATCTTTGGGATATCTCGGAAAAAAGATCTGGATGTAATCCCCATTCCGAGGGGTCTATCATAGAGCGGCTCAGAAAGTCTGCCTGCTGGTTCTTGACCCCTGAGATGTGTTCGGCCCTGAGGGATGCCAGGTTGGACTCTGCCCAGGATCCCAGCAACTGGGCCTCGGACATAAGGGACTTGGACCTGGTGCCCCCCTGCCGGTTCACATGGGCCTTGGACGCCATGTTGTCCATGAGGATCAATACGTGACAGCCCCTGATCTGGTGGCGGAATTGACGAATAGCTAAGTGAATGGACCTGAGTTCCAGCCAATTGATGTTGTGTCTCAAGTCTGCACGGGACCAACGCCCCTGCGCAAACTGAGACTGTAGATGAGCTCCCCAGCCAAAAAGGCTGGCATCTGTCGTGATAGTGAGGCGGTCCGGCTCCTTGAAAGGTGACCCCTTGGTTATTGCTTGTGAGAACCACCAGCAAAGAGACCTGAGGGTGTGGACTGAGAGCCTCACTTGCCGGCTGGATGCGCTGGCGTTCAACTGCTGGAATGGTAGGAGGAACCATTGAAGCTCCCGCAAGTGAAGTCTGGCCCAGGGAACTATGGCTATGAAGGAGACCATTTTCCCTAGAAGTTGGGAGAGTAAGACCAATGGAACGGTGCGGTCTTTGTATACTCGGTGAGCTAGGTCCCTGATGCTGACTAACCACTCCTGGGAAAGATAGACCATACAGTTTGTGGTATCTATGATGGCTCCCAGGTGCAGAAGCCTGGATGAGGGAAACGTCTGGCTTTTTTGGAAGTTCACCAAGAACCCATGCTGTTGGAGGACCTGAATAGTTGACTCCAGGTCTGACTGGGCTGCCCGGAAGGAGGACGCTTGGATCAAGATGTTGTCCAGGTAGCACTGGAGGCGTACCAGTACCTTCCGTAGATGGGCGGCCAGCACAGCCAGGATCTTGGTGAACACCCTGGGCACCGAGGAGAGGCCAAATGGGAGGGCCTTGTATTGAAAATGGTGACCCCTGTAACAGAACCTGAGGAACCGCCAATGATCTGGAAGGATGGGGATGGGGAGATACACTTCCGTGAAATCTATTGATGCCAGGAAGTCTCCCTGTCTGATGCCTCCCAGGATGGACTGGAGTGATTGCATTTTGAATTTTTTGTATGTGATGTAATGATTCAGACCCTTGACGTCCAGAATTGCTCTACATCCCCCTGAGGTCTTGGGAACTAAGAAGAGGATGGGGTAGAATCCCCTTCCCTTCTGATCTGGCGGTACCGGTTCTATGGCCTGAATATCTAATAGATGTTGAATGGCCTCCTGCATAAGCCCCCTTTTTATTGGATCCCGTGAAGTGGAACAGGTGATGAAGCGACCCGGGGGACTGGTCAGAAATTCTAGGGACAGGCCAAACTGGATTGTTTGTAAGACCCAGGCATCCGTGGTTGTGAGTTCCCACTGATGGAAAAAGTGGGTAAGTCTTCCCCCTGTGGGAAGTGTGGTATGAGAGTCACTTGGACCTCCTGTAGGGGTGCCCTGCCCCTTGAAATGGCCGCTTGTTCTGGTTCTGCTGCCTGGGTCAAAATCCCGATCTGTCATACAGACGGTCATATGGCCTGTCCTGCCTGGGCGTGTATGAGCGGGAGGGCTGGGTGGCTGCTGAGCCTGCCACCGGCCGAAAGGACTGCCTGCGGAAATAGGGAGTGGCACGCTTGTCGGGCCGTTTGGTAAGATGAGCCATGACCTTCCGCTTGTCCTTGTTTTCCACAAGGTATGGAGCCAGGGCCTCCCCAAAGAGATTGTTGCCCAGGTAAGGGGCAGTTGCGAGGTGCCATTTAGCCTTGGCGTTGGCCTGCCAGTGTTTTAGCCAAAGCATCCTTCTGGCTGTGATGTTGGAGACTAGAGACCTAGAAGCAAAGTTTGCTGACTGCACACTCGCGTCAGCAGCGTACTCCGTCGCCGCAACCATTTTGCTTAGGTCCTGGTGGGTCCGAATGTCCTCAGAAGGAATTCTGGCCTGGAGTTGGCGAAGCCATAAGAGGGTGGTTCGGACAAAAAAAGACATGCAAACGGCCGTTTTAATTGCCCATGCAGCTGATTGATGGGTCTTTCGAAAGGCTAAGTCCCATTTCCTTTCCTCCGCTTTAAGAGCCTCTGCCATGTCCCCAGAGACTGCGGTTTGGGACACCAGAGGAATCCAGGCTTCGTCTACCTTGGGGACCTCCAGGGCCTCAGTTAGGTCTGTAGAAGTGTTAAACATCTTTTTGTCTGTCCCGCCTACAGAGGGAAAGGAAGAAGGAGAGACCCATTGCTTCTTGATCCCTTTAAGAAAAATAGAAGGACAGGGAACATGGTGCTGGGCTGCCATTGTTTCAAAGAATATCGGATTAGGACTAGAATCCAATGAGGCCTGTGGCTGAGGGAACTGATCGGACCCTATGTTCACTGTTGTGGTGGCCTTGCGGAGCAAGGGGAGAAACAGAGCTGGATTGAACAGGCCTCCCGATGGAGATGGTTCTGGGGGAGGTTCCTCCTCCTCTGACAGGTTGAAATCCGGCTGGTCACCACCCTGCGGAGATGAGTATCCGCTAACTGAGGAATGTGCGGGAGATGTGGGCTCCTGATACATAGGCATCTCCGCTGGAGGAATGTAAGGTGGAATAGCTGATGTGGGAATCCCCTGCCCGGGCGGTTGGTAGGACCTTTCTGCCAGTGCACGGTTCACCACCTTGGGCAACAGGGCCTCCAGGCGGCCATAGGAGAAAATGTCTCCGAGGTCTGGTCCCCTGAGTCCGGCAGCTGTTGTGGTGAATGTGGCCTCAGGCAACGAACCTGAGGGTAGGGTCGGGAGACTAGTTGCCGTGTGCTGAATTGGCATTGAAGGGGGGCAATGTGTGGCAGAGGTTTCTGCCAAGGACCACACGCCCTGAGCAGAGGATGAAGGGCCTAAAGGAAGGTCGAATTCAGGGGCCACCAATTGATCCGTCTCTGATCCTGCTAGTTTCTGCGCTCTGAAGAACTCCTTCTCCAGAGCCTGGTGCCTACGGCTGGCTTGCTTCTCTGCCAACTTGGAAGGCTTCTTGAGAGTGGCCTTAGCCTTGTTCTTGAGCTTGCCTGCTGCCTCCTGCTTGGAGGTTTTGTGCCGGCCATAACTGGAGGACGGGGAGGCAGTGCTCATGGGTTGAGGCACCGTGGAGTCCTCCATCCTGGGTCGAGCTATCTCAGGAAAACTGAGGGGGAGCTCTGGCAGGCAAGAGGTTGGCGGGAAGAGAAATTGGAGCAAGTAAGGAGGACTGCTCCCCTGACCACCTGACCGGGTAATAATTCTCTCTGGGCTCAGGTCACGGTTGTTAGATAAGACTGAAGGCATGGTTGGGACCCGCTATGGGCTCCGCCCGGAGGCCTTAGGTAGCTAGTCAAGGTGCACCAGACGGGCCAATGAAGGGCGCAGAGGGCCTGAAAATGAGGCCTGGCAGAGGCAATGTGAATTCAAAAGGTGGCTCCGATCAAGATGGTGGCCTGAGAATTTGGGCCTAGTCTGTGAGTTATTGGGGATGTAATTAATGGTGCGGATAATGAGGCCTAGATGACAGTCGCTGGGCAGGGCTAGAGTAGTTTCTCAGATGTGCTGAGAAGTAGCCAGAATATAGGAAAGGTCTTGTGGGAGAGCTTGGGCCTGCAGTCAGTACAGGAGGTCTAATGTGTAGGCCTAAGGGAGGGCCTCACGATGTTCCCAAGATGGCGGCCACAACGGGCTTCGCCAAAATTCCTGGGATGGCAAGGTCGTATGAGAGGCCTGAAGTCCTGGGGGAAGGCCCTGTAGCACACTGAGGCCTTCAGTCCTCAATCCAGCTGATGTGAGATTACAAGGCTGGCCGCGTGGCGCACTCAAAATGGTGGCCACGGCGAACTTAGTTGCAGCTTCCTAGGATCGGCAAGGATATGCTGAGATTCCTGAAGCCCTTGTCTCAAATACTTAGGAAAGGCCGAATTAATTACCTGCAGAATCTGTCCTTGACGAGAAAGGGAACCTCCGTTAAGCCTGCGAGTTCAGCAGCTGTCCAAAATGGCGGCCGCGGCTTTCGGGCCATTAGAAACTGCCTCCGGAGGTGTTGAAGACGAAGGTGAACTCTGAGGGTGATTGTGGCTACAGCGCTGAGCGCTGCCCAGAAAAGCTGATGGGGGAACTGGCAAGGAATTTTCCTCCCTCCCCCAGAGCCCTGGGGAGATGAATGGAGAAGTACTTTCTCCACCCACACCCCACAAGCCTCAAATCATCCGATTTGAGGCTGCGCTGATCCCAGCGTTCCTGGGGGAAAACGTTTGGGGGGGGAAACTTTTTTGAAATGGAATCACTAATTAGGGGATGCACAAATACCAAAATTAAGGCAAGGAGAATTCAACAATGGATCTCTGACCTACTAATTGAATTGAAGATCTCTAAAACCTGAGAGCCAAACCTGACGCGTCTTCAAGAACTTGAGACCAAGTCAAGACTGGGTCTCCTAGCAAGAGGGGGCGTGTCAAATTTGGCTACTTGGTCTCAAGAGCAGGCAGACAGAGAAAACCCATTGGTGGATTCTCCATCTCCTGTACTGGAGAATTTCACTGCCAACCTTGTAGTGAGGTCCAAGAAGAAAAAGGGTTTCACAACTGGGCACTTGTGGAGTCATGGCCCTGGAGGATGCCAGAGATTTTCTTATGGTGGCAGCCAGACCAGGCTTCTTTGCAACAATCAATCAGCAATAAGGCAAGCCTAATTACAGTTGATCTGGCATTTAAAACAGTAGCCTAAAACCTGGGCCACCACAATCTGCTGATCAGTAAATGAGGTGAATGGATGCATGTATATTATGTATAAGATATAAGATATAAATGAATATGATCAATTTTGCTTAGAAACACATTGTTATTTTGGTACAAATTTTTTTCCCAGTGTTAAGAGAGAGAAAAAACATAGTCCCAGCCCATAGTCTATAATATTTCCCCCAAAATCTCCATTACAAGTTATTATTAATGCTATTTTAATATATAATTATCTCTGATATCTTATCCTTTCCAAAAATGTTCTACTGTATAAAAAACCACATCTATTACATTAATTGTATAACTATGGGAATGTCAAATGAAGAGCCAAAGGCTTTGAATGTATACATCAAAGTACGCGAGGATTCCTATGTTCAAAATCTAATGTATTTCAGTATTAATCTTTAATGTCAAAATACATCTGTATAAAAGAGCATAGTTCTTTGTGCAAAACTGTAGATTGTTATAGAAACAGCCAAAATATATCATTTCCTGGACATACATTATTTTAGGTTTTACATAGAGAACAATGTAGCCAAGGTCTGCTGAACAAATTAGGAAATAGTTGGACAAATCTGGAAATAACTTTGTCAATTTTATGATTAAATGCATAGCACTACTTCTTCCCATTTTTCCCAAAACAACAATTCTGTGAGGTGGATTGGACTGAGACAGAATGACTAGCTCAAAGTCACCTGGTCAGCTTCTATGATGAGGAGTGAAACTCAAACCAGGGCATTTGATTTGAGTCCATCTCCTTAACCACTACTGAAATAATATCAGACAATTACAGATTTCCCTAATGCACTACAATTTAAGCCATTTGGTCTATACTGTAAGCAGGTATAGAACTGAGCTTACCAATTGGTCTTGGCCTCCAATAATTCAGCAGAAACTAGACTATCCCTTACTGCTATGACATGCTTCTACCATGCAATGAATTTAGAAATCTCAAGCTAGGTCACTGGAACCCAACTTGCAAAAGCTTCTGGGCAGCAGTCTAGTATACAAGTAGCTTTAATTATTGTTAAGCTGAGTCCATACCTATGGGGAAACTGAATCATATGGATGAGGTTTTGAAAAAGCAAGGGGTACAAAGAATCTAGATCAGGGCTTTTCAACCTTTTTACCGACTGTACTACTTTTAGGATATGGCAATATTCGAGTACCACCTATCAAGGTGTCAAAAACTTGATGACCAAAAACAAAAAACCTGTTCAAAGTTGAAATTGCACTGAAATGACTTATGACCATTTTTCACACTTATGACCATTGCAGCATGCCCAGGGTCATGTGATTTATATTTGGATGCTTGGCAACTGATTCATATTTATAATGGTCACAGTGTTCCAGGGTCATGTGATCCTCTTCTGCAACCTTTTGACAAGCAAAGTCAATGGCAGAGCAGCTGGTGGCCAAGTGCTAAGGCGGGACTTCCTTTCCTCCCTCCCTTCCTTGCCTCCCTTTTTCTCATTCTCATTCCCTGCCTCCCTTTTTCTCATTCTCTCTTCCATATATTGATCAAACAAGGAAAGGCCTCCAGAGACAGAAAAGACAAGCTGCTGAGTGAACTAGCTTAAAAGGGCATGTTCCCCTTTAAGAATTAGCTACTGGCTAAAAAGGAAAGTAAGGAGCACAGCCGGCACTTAAAAAAAATGGCTCCATTCATAAGTAAAGGAATGCTACAGGCAAAATCCATTCAGGAGAAAAATACTTCAAAATCCCTTGCAGCAAAACTTACAGCTAACAACAGCAGAGCAATAGAAGCTAACACGAGACATCAGCCAAATAGAAATTGCCAAACACTCCTTAAGAACACAAAGCCCACATTGCACAAATCCCAGAACTTCAAAGTCACAAAAGCACATAAGAATCCTTCCACTCTCCATCTCCGTCCCTCCCTCCTCCGTGCCTCACCTCCAGCCATTGCTGCCTTTTTTTCATTCCTCTTGGAGGGCGACCTCTCCCCTGCTGCATTTCTTGCCTGTTTGCTGCTGCCAGCACAGGTGGCTGCCACAGCAGTTGTAGATCGGCTCATGGCCAGCCTGCTTGATCTCCTCTCTCCCCACCCTCCTCCTCCTCCTCCTCCTCCTCCTCCTCCTCCTCCTCCTTCTTTCCAGCTGACTCCACCTCCTCCCAAGGCTACTGCTTTTTTCTCTCTCCCTCTTCTGCCCAAACTGTCTCCTTTTACAGCCTCTCCTGTCTCTGCCCCCCTCCTCCTTTCTCATGGGGGAGGGTGAGCAAGAAGTGAGCCTGAGGTCTTTGCAGCTCCAGAGGACTCTCTCACTGTAAGTCCTTGCCTGTGCTGGCTCGTTCCCTCCCCCACTACACTTGGCTAGGCAGGGCTACGTACCACCTGTCACTCATTAATGTACCACAAGTGGTACACGTACCACCGGTTGAAAAGCCCTGATCTAGATGGTGTGTAGTTCTTTTCATTAATGATTTAGTCCATTTTTTTGTTTAGCTTGCTGTGCCATCATTTTATTCCTCTTTAAGAACCTTTTCATTCTAATAAAATAGGATGGACAAACTTCTGACACTATAGACAATCCTTGACTTACATTCAAAGTTACAATGACAGTGAAAAAGCGACTTACAACCAGTCCTTGCACTTACTTATAATCATCACGGCACCCCCATAGTCACATGATCAAAATTCAGGCACTTGGAAAATGGTATTTATAACAAATTGCAGCATCCTGGGATTATGTGATTGCCACTGCAATCTTCCCAGATGGTTTACGGTAAACAAAGTCAATGGGGGAAGATGGATTTATTTAACAACTACAGTGATTGACTTAACAATCATGGCAAAAAAAAATTAGCAAAATCATGACTGCCTTGCTTATCAATGGAAATTCTGGTCCCAATTGTAGCCCTAAGTTGAGGACCACCTGCATTGATTGGTTTTGCCTTGCCACCTGCACATTCTTGGTTGATCCAGTACCTACAGTGTCTTGGAATTCTCCAATGAAGTTTTAATCAAGATCTTTGAATATGAAGATGTCAGTACTTGGAATGAAAATTCAACAGCATGCTATGGGACATTTTGCTGAAAACTGAAATAGTATATATACTATTCTACCAACTGTAATTATAGGTGGATAGACATAATTATTTCCTTACCCAAATTCCCCCTGGAAACCTTCCAATTCATCCTTTTGCTCAGCTAGAGTAGATTCCAAATCCAAGTAGGTACCATTGTGAGACAATTGCAGTGCACAATCATCGAGCTGAAAAAGAATTTAACAATTTAGAAATCATTGTTGCAATGATAACACTTTGATCCAGCAAACCAACTTACATTAATACTAGAAAGTTAGGAAAAATGAAACTGTTACATTTTTACTTTGCGCTCTACACCATCTACTCCTCTCTACAAATAATTTTAAAAAATGCTAAATTAGAAAGATTGGGGTAATTATGATTCCTACCATAGGGCTAGGTGTTTAACTGCTATTTAAGATACCTTTTGTTTTTGTTTTTAAAGCAACACTTATTCATACAAATAAAATATTCTAGCATGTGTGTTAACATATAATGATCTCAAAAGTTTATGAGGTCTTCTTAAATGAAAAATGCAAAGAAATAGAGCAGGAGTGTCAAACTGCCAGCACCTGGGCCGGATGCATCCTGCCAAAACCGCACCCACCACACTACTGGCAATTGGAAAAAAGTCACGATACGTCGCGACACGTCATGTGACATCGCAAGTTTGACACCTGTGAAATAGAGAAAAACAACAAAATGGGAAAGAATAGGGATCTTTTCAAGAAAACTGGAGATTATCAAGGGGAATGTTTCGTGCAAAGATAGACACGACAAAGCACAAAAATGACAGGGACCTAACAGAAGCAAGCAGAGGAGATTAAGAAGAGGTGGCAAGAGTACACAGAGGAACTATATAAGGAAGATCTTAATATCCCTGACCTTGAGCCAGACAAACTGAAGCGTGAAGTCAAGTGGGCTTTAGGAAATATTACCAACAGCAAAGTTAGCAGAGGTGATGATATTCCAGCTGAGCTATTGAGAAACCTATATTTGAGTCAAAACGCAACAGTTAGAACTGAACATGCAACAACTTGATTCAAAATAGGCAAAGGACACAACAAGGCTGTGTGTTGTTACCCGGGTTATTTAACTTACATCCAGAGTATACCATGCAAAATGTCGGGCTGGGTGGATCACAAGCCAGAATTAAGGTTGCCAAGAGAAATATCAAAAACTTCAAATATGCAGATTATTATTATTATTATTATTATTATTATTATTATTTAAACTTATATGCCGCCCTTCTCCCTATAGGACTCAGGGCGGCTCACAGCATATTAAAACACACAAACGCCATTCCCCATAAAACCAATTAAAAACCAAATATTTGTCGCTGTATAGTTAATTAAGATTCGAATTAAAATTATCCCTATTTAAAATTCTCCCT